>NC_141137.1:117147549-117298458 GCF_053477565.2 Lygodium microphyllum | reverse complement strand
TATCATCAAACACAAATCCAAACCCTAAGCCATCTCTCCAGCCAAATCCCAACATTCCTAAACTTCCTGCATTACTAATAATGTATCTAAAGCCAAACCATAGTCTGTTACAAATGTCATCAACCTGGACATCTAGCGGCGAATTGTCAAACCAAAAAGCCAACTGTTCATATCAATTATTTAGGAGCGACAGAAGATGAAGAACATGAAGAAATGCCGGATTTCATGGAAGACGATGACGATATCGGTACTACTTCAGATACTTTACCAGGTATGCCAAATCCCCATTCTTTATTAACGATGAAATGTCTTGTGCATGGTAAAGAAAAGACTGTTTTACATTATGATGGGAGCACACACGACTTTATTTCTGCAAAATTGGTCAAAGATTTGAATTTACACACTGTTTCTACACATTATCGCATTAAGGCTGCATTCTTAGGCACTAGATACAATGGAACACAAGAAGTGCATGACTTAGAAATTAAAATTATTGATTATGTTGAACGTAGAAATTTCTTTAGTTGTGCCTTTGTAATCTAGTGACATTATCTTAGGAATGCCTTAGCAACATCACTACAATCCTGATATAGATTATTCCACGCATTCAATGAAGATTCATTCTAATGGGAAACAAATCACATTGCATGGTATGCACACTTTCGATAATTTTCCATTGCTTAGTCATACTCAGGCTAAATGTGCATTACGAAAATGTAGCAAATCCTATTTAATATGGGTGAATGAAATCGAAGCTAAAGAGAATCAAATGCATCCTAGGCATGCACAATTTCTTCCACAATTTCAAGATTGTTTTGCTACTACTGACTTACCACCTGGCTTACCACCTACTATAAGTCCCGAAGATCACAAAATAGACCTAATTTTTGGATCACAACCATCATGTAAAGCACCATATAGACATAACCAAATTGAACATAAAGAAATTCAAGCCGAAATTGAAGAATTGTTAACCCGAAGAATTGTTAAGAATTGTTAACATTGATCTTATGATAGAGAGTGTGTATGTGTGTTGTGGATGATGAATGAGTCCATAAGATCACTGTTAAGAATAGATATCTGATTCCTAAGGTAGATGATCTTATGGACAAACTACAAGGATATATAATATTTAGCAAGATAGATCTTAAATCTAGATACTATCAAGTAACATTAGACACATATAATATATTCAAAACTGCATTTAGAACACAATTTGGACACTATGAATTCCTTGTTATACCTTTTGATTTAACTAATGCAGCAGCCACATTCGGTCATATGATGAATCGCATATTTTTGAAGCATAAGCATTGTGTCATTGTTTTCTTTGATGACATATTAGTTTTCAGTAAGAATGAGAACGAGCATTATGAACATTTATCTTTGGTTTTCAAATTATTGAAAGAGAATCAATTATATGCTAATCTAGAAAAGAGTGAATTTTTCCAAACACAAATTGAATATCTAGGACATATTGTTTCATCTGAAGATATTAAAGTTGACCCTAAAAAGATAGAAGTGATTTTGAATTGGCCTATACCTAAAAATGTGCACAAATTACGTTCTTTCTTAGGTCTTGCTAGCTTTTACATAAAATTTGTGAGAAAACTTTCATTGCTTGCATTACCCTTGATAAAACTATTAAAGAAAGGCATTGTGTATCATTGGTTCGACAATCAACAAAAGTCCTTTAATTTACTGAAACATGCTTTAACTCATGCTCCTGTATTGCAATTACCTGACTTCAATAGACCATTTTTCCTAGTAGTTACTAATGCTAGTGGATCTAGAATAGGAGCAGTCCTTATGCAAGATTCTCATCACATAGCCTACTCTAACTGCAAACTTAAACCCTCAAAACTTAAGTATTCTACCTATGATAAAGAATTGCTAGTTGTAGTACAACCTTTACGTCAATGGAAACACTATTTAATGGGATCTGAATTCATGATCAAAACTGACCAACAAAGCATTAAACATCTCCTTAGTCAACCACAAATATCTGACTGACACATTAAATGGGCTGCTTTTATTCAAAGTTTTCACACTCATACAATATCAACTCGGAAAAGAGAATGTCGTTGCCGATGCTTTAAGTAGAAGACCGACTATTCATAATAATTCTGTGATATCTTTTGACTCTCTTCTCCCTATGAAAGATACTTATTACCAAGACCCTACTTTTCAAGCTGATTGGAATAAATTAGCTGCAAATAATTGGATTCCCATTGATTCATTATCTTACACTGATGGATTTATGTTTTATGAAAAAAGATTATGTGTAACTGTTCCATTTCGATCATTTGTTTTGCATGAAATTCATTGTCCCCCATACCAAGGCCGTAGAGGAATTATTTCTACTTTACGTACACTGATTGAAGATTTTTATTGGCCACACATGAAATCTGATGTATCTAACTTTGTATCTGAATGTTTAATTTGCCAAAGAGTTAAAAGACACCATGGTAAACAATATGGTTTATTAATGTCTTTATCAATTCCAAAAAGACCATGGGAACAGATCTCTATGGACTTTATCACTGGTTTGCCTAACACTAAAGCTAATCATGACATGATTTGGACTATTGTTGATAGGTTTAGCAAACAAGCATATTTCATTCCATGCAAGAAAATATTAATTACATCTCAAGCTACTCAATTGTTCTTGAAAATTGTTTTCACTAATCATGGTTTGCCAAAAGTTATTATTTCTGACCGTGATTCTAGATTCTGCAATAATTTTTGGATTACTTTGTTTGCTAACTTAGGAACAAAGATTGATTTTTCATTTGCATTTCATCCTGAAACAAATGGGCAAACAGAAGCTACTAACAATACCATTTTAGATCTTTTGCGTGCATATACAATTTCAAAACCACAAACATGGGATACACATTTACATTTACTTCCGTTTGCATACAATAACACACCACATACAGCTACACAAAAAGCACCATTTGAAATTATTTATGGATATAGATTACCTACACCTGTTACATCATTGTCAAACAAAGTTCAAGCTGCTGATGATATTGCTAACATGCATGGTACTATTTTTTATCAAGTTAAAGATATGATTGCAAAAGCCCAGCAATCATATACAAAACAAGCTAATAAGAAAATAAAAGCTATGAGTTTCAAAGTTGATGATTATGTTTGGTTACGAATTGAAAAGCGAAGATTACAAAGTATTGGCAAACACCCTGTTGTAAAGTTAGCCCCTAGATTTTATGGACCTTTCAAGATCATTCACAAAATCAATGACAATGCATTTAAACTAGAATTACCACAACACTGGAAAATCCACAACACTTTTCATATCAATTTATTATGACCTTTTAGAGGCCAATTACATGTACACCCTATTTATGAAAACCCTCCCTTGCTAGAAGAAGAAACTGAAATCCTTGAGCCTGAAACTATTCTAGATATTGACTTTGTGACCACTAGAACTGGCCGTAGATATTCTAGATATTTGGTTAAGTTTAAAAATCATCCTGTTGAAGAGGCCCAATGGATGCATGCTTGAGACCTAAGTGCTTACCCCTCACTGCTGGCTCCACATCGAGCTAATAGCAATTGAGCACAATTGCTATCCCACCTTGGGGGTATGATACCAGGAGGCATATTCCACAGTGGATTCCGTGAGGTTTTGCGGTGGATTCCGTAAAATTTTATTTTTTGCCGGAGCTCATACACAAGGTGGATTCCTTGTGCGAAAAGTCGATGGGGACGCCTACTCTTTTTGGGCGTCTTGTTAATTTAATGTGCAAGTGAGTGATTCCATAGCAGGTGATTCCGCAAAATACATATTTAAATTAATAGAAGTTTATGAGTTTAGAGTGCGCACTCGTAATAAATTAAGGTTAGGATTGAGTTCTAACCAATTTATTTATTTTGTAGCTGAAGACTGCTAGGTATTCACTTTTGTTGGTTTAATTTTATTATTTTCTAACAATTGTGAATGCTTCAGTTGATGTGTAGAGCAGGCAGCGGTGGCGTTGGGAAGCACTGGGCGATAGCGTGTATTCAAGTTATTTAGAAAAAATTATCATTTTTGATGGGCGCGCATCTTAGGCGTGGAGCCAATATTTATTTTAACGCGCTTATTTATTGAAGCGCTTGACATTTATTTATTATTTTGTATACGTATGGGCGCACGATTTAAATATTTGTATTGGACATTGTATTTGGGCACCACCCGACTCCTTGGACACCCAATAGCTTTAATTCTTTAGTGGGACAAAAGCAAACACAAAAGTTAAAGAGTGCTAATTGTAAATTGGGCTATTTTTTGAGCTTGGAGATCAATAATATATCAAATACATGCTTTGTGGAGTACTCACACAAGGCATGGGGGGAGATTGTACCCAATTAGTCTTTTGCTTCATGTCGTGCAAGCTTTCTCTCTTGTTTTTTGTACAAAAGAAGAGTTCTTTTGTTCTTGGGGACCTTCCGACGCTCATTACGCGCACATACAACATTCGATCTGTGCACCACTTATGAAATGATTGGGAGACAAGCGGCCCATTTCCCTAACGGAAAAGCTTGGCCAAAATTTTATTTGTAAAGTAGTGATTATCTTTGTGAATGAAGTGCTTAGAATTGGAGGATCCTAGTTCAATGTGTGAAGATTTTGAGTTTCATGGAGAACCTAGGGTACTTTTATGATCACAAGAAAGCGATGGAGCATAATGGTGGGAGCATCATCAAGTACATGTGTAGCCAACATAGTTTTGCTTAGTAAAATTGGGACTTTTGGTAAAATTTGTAGATTTAGGCGGTCAATATAAATTCCTCTCGAAAAAGGAGAGAAACAAAAACCATTGTTGGGTTCCTCTTACCTATTCCTCACATGGCCCATTGTGTTTCAAGGCTAAGTAGGCTAAAAAAACAAGCTCTAATAATACTAACAAATGGTTGCTCATTAGACCAATAAGTTGTGTAGTTTGGCAACACAACATGGTCATAATTCCCTAGATGTAGATTGTTTACGAAGGATAGTGTAATATTTATGAAAGAGCATTTCACGCTTAGACTTGTGCGCAAACAAGTAGCCTTATGAAGTAGAGTTCTATATTCACGTCTTATGGTGTGAAGACAAATAAGGAGTTGGCTTTCTATGCATCCAGATTCCAACCTTAATACATACTCATGCAACCCATCTACTTAAGCCAAAGTAGAGGATGTTCTCTTTTATCACTTTAAAATCTCTAAAACTTCAATAAGTAACTTTCTTAAAAGCAACAATGATTTTACATGGTGTTAGTACACTCCAACCTTAAAAAATGACAATATAATGATATCTCATTTTAGAAAAAGAGAAATCTTTTCTTATTATTAATAAAAGGCTCGGGGGCAGGGGGAAGTGGGTGCCACATGGCACTGTGACCCTCCCATGACTCATGACTACCCTCTAATGTTGTGTGTATCTCCCATACGCACAACACCACCAAAGAGTCCTAAAAAAGAAGTATAAAAGTAGACCCATCATCTCTGTTAGATGAAGAGCTTGCTTCCTTTACTCCTTGGCTCACTCACTAGGTGTGCAAAGCACAGGGTTACACCAAATTCTATTGTCGGCCCGCACCTGCACAAAGCACACATTTTATAAATGAATAATGAATAAAAAATATAAATGTACCCCCTCCCCTCGAGCTTGTCATGTGCAAAGCAGTTAATTTTTATGAAAATAATTAAATTCCATGTCCGTGTGGTGTGTGATATTTTAATTAAAAACAATTTACCTTGCTCGCCTCCCATGTCGACACACTTGCCTAGTGCATAATATTACTTAAATTTTATTTAAAAAATATAAATCTCCCCCCAATGGGCCCTTTGCATGCTATTGTTTAAAATTTAAAAATATAGATATAACACTCCCCCTCCCCCATTGCGAAGGATTATTCAATCTATTTCTATTATTAACGACAAGGGTAGTGTTGGCGAAAGGTATTGACAATAGAGGATATATTAATTCATATTATACTTTATAATATTATTAATTAAAATTGAATATATGTTAAGATACTTTCATATTATGTTAATTACATAGAGAGAGAGAGAGAGAGAGAGAGAGAGAGAGAGAGAGAGAGAGAGAGAGAGAGAGAGAGAGAGAGAGAGAGAGAGAGAGAGAGAGAGAGAGAGAGAGAGAGAGAGAGAGAGAGAGAGATCACTAATCTCTACTATATTTAAGCAAAGGTCCTGGGGGGAGGGGGGGGGGGAGGGGTTTGATGTACAAGGAGGACTTGCAAGCAAGTGATGCCGAGCATGTTCCTCCATCACTTACAAGGTAGTTTTTTCACCATTAATGCCTTACATTTGAAGGTCAACACAATTGATGCTCCATTGAAAAAAAAAATTAATACAATAAAATAATTGGTGCTCCTAACCAAGATAGATGGATCGATCGATTGTGAAGTGAAAAACGAGACTCTCTCTCTACTTTAATGATTAGGATAAATTGACTCTTTTGTTAGTTATGATAGAACATTATCATATAAATATATTAAATATGTAACATATCGAGTACTATGTATATCAATAATATATATATTAATAGAAGATATGCATATACTTAAATACAATATATGCATATAATATTATTAATATACTATATAGATGAAAACAATAAATAATATTAATATATATACAAGATATATAAATGTGTGTATTATATATACAATATTATTTATTTATTTGTTAGTATGATATATATATATATATATATATATATATAATTTAAATATACTATCATAAATATATTGTGTGTATGCACACACATACACACACACAAAATGTATAATTTCATTTACTTATTTATTTATTAACATTATATAATATACATATTAAGATGATATTATATACACAATATGATTAAAATAATGTTTGTATATACGAGCACTATATTTTATAAATATACACATACAATATTATATATTCACACCATATTTTACACGCACGTGTGCTATTATAGTATATATATGCAATAATATTATTTAGAGAGTGTAAGAGAGATAAAGAGTTAAAAAAACATTCATATTTGTGTTCGGGACAAAGGAATGTTACCATTCTTCTTAGCACCCTCACAAGTGAGTATTCATAAAAGCACAACAATACGTACACATACTCCATATGCACCCTTCAACAAACAAGTCAAGACATGGTATTTAATCTTAGACCTTTTCCATATACCTATGTATGTGTGTGTATCATGTGTATGTGTGTACACACACACAAAGACACCATTCCATGTGGAATGGCAAAGAGATCCAAAAATATTTATTACTAACTTGGTTTGTGATGGATCCATATGTGTATGTATATGTGTGTTGTATGTTGAGGAAGATAAAATGTCACGAGTTAATTATTGAGCATGTTGTAACAAATAAATCATTTAAAAATTAAATTAATAATATTAGAATAACAATAAGTTCAGTTTGAAAATGTGGTTGTGACAAAACAAAGATATGCTTAGAAGGGTAAGAAGGGGCATGGTACAAATAAGGAATATGAG
Organism: Lygodium microphyllum; assembly: GCF_053477565.2. Taxonomy (NCBI): domain Eukaryota; kingdom Viridiplantae; phylum Streptophyta; class Polypodiopsida; order Schizaeales; family Lygodiaceae; genus Lygodium; species Lygodium microphyllum. The sequence continues at coordinate 117,290,939 of NC_141137.1, read as the reverse complement.
TTACATAGACAAGTGCCACCCCCCCCCCCCCCCCCCCCCCCCCCCCCCCCTCTCTCTCTTACATTTAACTTTTTAATTTAAATTTTTATTTTAATTAGATATTTTTGAAAACTTTTTTAGTTTAAAGTTTTTCGAATATAGTTTTTCTTAATCGAAGGTGATGAACTTTAGAGTCTTTGCCTTTTTTTTGTTTGCGGCATTTGCGTGTGCAAAAAGGATAGTAAGATGGAAAATCAAACATAGAGATATTTGTGGTGAATTCTTTGCTCGTCTAAACTAGCATTAGGAGCAGGGGTAGTAGGGTAGGGGTACAAGCTGCTCACCTATCACATGAAATTGGTAATTTGAACTATACCTTGACTTGAGAAAACATGATCATTGATTGTCCAACAAAACATGACTATTGAGTTTTTATGAGAAGATCATAGAAGGGGCACTCAATCTCTAAGGTAAAGAGGGGGGGGAAGAGGAAATAGAACAATCTTTTTTTAATTAAACATTTTTCTTTTCCCCCTTCCCCTCCTCTCTCTCATGTGCAGGACCTAGGTTTTTTTCTCTTTCTTTTTCTCTCTCTTAGATTAAACTTTTTAAGTAAACATTTTTAAAATAATTTTTTAAATTAAAGTTTTTTGGATATAGTTTTTCACACACTTTGAGAAGAAGAAGAAGGAGAAGGATAAAAAGAAGAAGAAGAAGAAGTAGAAGAAAGAGAAAAAGATGAAGAGAGGGGGGAAAGAGAGGGAGAATAGAGAGAAACAGAATTATAGAGAGAGGAAATATAAAATTTAAGAGAGAGAAAGAGACAAGGAGAAGAGAGGAGAGAGAGGAGAGAAGAAAAGGGGGGAGAGATAAAGAGAGAAGAAAGGAGAGAGAAAAGAAGAAGAAGAAGAGAGAGAATTTGAATACAGAGAGAAAATTATAGAGGAAAGATAAAATTTAAAAGAAAGAGAAAAGAAACAAATTTAAAGAGAGAAGAAAAAAGAAGGAAAAAAGAGGAGAGAGAGGGAGAGAGAAGAAAAAGAGAGGAGAGAGGGGGGAGAATAAAAGGAGAGAGAAAGAAGAAAAACAAGGAGAGAAAAAAAGGAGAGAGAGAGAAAAACATTAGACATAGGAAATTTGGAGAGAGAGACAGAGAGAGAGTAAATAAAAAATTAGAAACAGAGAGGGAAAAGAGGAGAGAGAAAGATGAGAAATGGATTGTTGAAACTTCGCTTGCTGCTTCGGGGTTGCAAAGCTGTCTCGCGAAGCAGCCTAGTGCGCATGAAACGCTAGTAGATTGCATTATTCTAAAACTTTGAGTCTTGGAGAACTAATACTTTATTATATAGCACATTCAAAGTTTGGCACGAAGCGCCAAATGTAAGTTGGCGTGTAGTGTCAGCCCTAATGCAAAGCACCGGATGCCCCTACGCATGGAGCACCTAGTGTTTACTTGTGTTAGGTTAAACTATTACTCTCACCATAAATCCATGATATTTTCAAGTAATTCCAACTATCCTTACCATTATTATATTAGTTGTATGATTCACTTTCTTAAACTCTTTGTAACATGCATGTCGGATACTCTTAAATCTTTCTTGTTTAGGATGTGGAAACATCAAACTTATTGTTCTAGTTCAAGGGTTAAAGACATCTTACTACTACATTATTTTAGTTGTAGGTTTGGAAAGCCCAAAACCTCATAGGGCTTTCCAAACCTCCCTTTTTTAATTAAAACCCTTTTTCTCTCATGTTTAATCACTCCCTCTTTCTTCTCCCTCCCCTTTTTAAGTGAACCCTCCCTCTCTCTCAAGTGTAGGCTCTCTCTCTCTTTTCCCTCTCCCTTTTTAATTAAATCAAACTTTTTACAAATGTCTCTTTCTCCTCCCTTTTAAATCAAACTCACTCACTCTCTCTCCCCTCTTTTTTACTATTTTTTTTCTCTTTTAATTAAATAGTTTAAAAGTTTTTTAAAAATAAAAAACTTTGATATATTTTTCATATATTTTGAGAGAGAGAGAGAGAGAGAGAGAGAGAGAGAGAGAGAGAGAGAGAGAGAGAGAGAGAGTGTGTGTGTGTGAACACACAAATAGAGAATTATAGAGAGAGGAAATATAAAATTTAAAAGAGAGAGAGAATAAAAAGATTTAAAGAGAGAATGAGGAGAGAGAGAGAAGGAAGAGAGAGAGAGAGAGGGGGGAGAGTTTTACGTTTGATGAGAGAGAGAGAGAGAGGAGAGAGAGGGAGGAGAGAGAGGGGGGGAGAGTTTTACGTTTGATGAGAGAGAGAGAGAGAGAGAGTAAGGAGATGATAGGAAATAAACTAAAATAAAAAGTAGAAAGAAAAGAGGGAAGAGAGAGAGAGAGATAAGAAAAAGAACAACTATATATATATATATATATATATATATATATATATATATATATACATACATACATATATATAAATTCAAAAGAGAGAGTAATAAAAGAAAAAAGAGGAGAGATAGAAGGAAAATAGAGGAGAGAGGGGGGAGAGAGAAATTTAAAGAGAGAATGAAGAGAGAGAGAAAAAAAAGGAAAAGAGAGAGAGAGAGAACAATGAGATGAGAGAAAATAAACTTAAAAAAATATAGAGAGAAAAAGAGAGAGAGAAAAATAAAAGAGGAGAAAAAAAAAAAAGAAATGGATTGTCAAGTGAAGTTGTCGGGAAGTGGTCTAGCGATTTGCTGGTTAGAATAAAAGAGCTTCCTAATTGCATCATCTTCTCTTGTAATGAGTGATGAACGCCTCAACTTGAGTGAAAATCTTGAAAAAGTTATTAACATGGCTATCTTTTCATATTATTAAAGCTCTCATGGGGTTCTAGAGAGGACCCCATCTCAAAATTCAACATGTTCACAAGGATGGACCTTGGGTTTCCAAGTCTCACTGACTCACATGCTTGCATGGATGGATGAATGACTCACAAGAACCCATTTCCACGGCAGCATTCCAAATTCTTGGACCACATTTCCTTATTCTGTCGCTGCCCTGTCTTCCCCTCTCTCTCTCTCTCTCTGTGCCTGTGGTGTTCTTCGTTTTGGCCTCTGTCTTTTCCTTTGCTTTTGAGCATCCGTTCTGGGGGTCAGTCTCCAAGGTCTCCTGCCATGTAGGCAGCCCCTTTGCCACGTTGACAGTGGGCCCCGTGGTGGTCTGAGCAGCGAAGCTGGAGATGCCACGTGGGCTGAGGAAAGCTGAGCTGGAGTGCTTTTGGGCGGTACTTTTCTCTGCTAACCCCTGATGCACACATTGCAAATTTTGCCTTGCTTCACTCTGCTATTAAAGCAACAGCTCTCCTTTTGGCAAAGGCCTTTTGCTACACTGCTTGTCACCAGGTCCTCTCACTGCCAGGCATGCATCTCGATCCTTCCGTTTGCTAAAATCCCTTAAATGTATGTATGCTCTGTTCCAAATTTCAACGTGTTGGCTCTGTTACCAAATTTCAATACGTTTACTCTGTTTCCGGTTGTGGGCAGTCTTGGTTTCCCCTGCACCTCTTTATTGTAGTCACATTTCTCTCTCTCACTCTCTCTCTTTTGGCTTCTATTTTGTGATGTCCAAAAAGGACATTTTGGTTGTTGGAACATATCTGTTTTGGGTTAATCCAATAATTGGGTACTCGAAGAAGATCATTTTTTTTCTATGTTGGGCTTGTCCCAGAACAACGTTGTGAGTGTTGGGTTGTCCTCTATCATTGACAATTGAGCTCTTTGTTTTTGTTTTTGTTTTTTTTTTTGTGTGCGCGCTCTCACAGTCGGTGAGTGTAATGTCATACCCATTGTCAGCTTCTATGTGGAGCAAGGTTTGCAACCACGGTTTGTACCAAAATTCACCACTTGTTTGGCATCTGGGCGCACATTAAAAGAAAGAGCAACACCATGAATGGGAGCCTCAACCTCAAGGCTCCGCCTTTGACTCAGGGGAATTTCTTTTCAGTGTTTGGATCATCTAACTGTTCTTGCTCTGTTGCCAAGTCTCGGAAAGCTTTTAAAAAATCCGCATCCTTCTCAGAAGGGGTGCATTTTTTGCCTGCCGACGCACAGGACCAGTGGATGCTCGAATTCACATGCTCAGAGATAGAAATCGATGATCTTATCTCTGCACCGACACCCTTGAGGCTGGGTTGTAGAAAAAGGAAAGATTTCAGGATCAATGCCATACAATCTCAGCCCTTGACATCACGAAGGTATGTCCCTTCAAAAGAAAGGGCGTGTTTTGGATTTTCAATAAAATCTAGTGATGACATGAAACTTGGAAATAGAAACAAAAGAGTCATATTTTGATGATGGATCGGATGAAGAAATTAGGATGAATGGAAAAGATGGCACTTTATATTGCTGACATGTTTTTTACAATAATGTGAACATGCTATTTAATGTTATTGAGTGATACGGACTGATGTGAGATGTCATAGGATGTTGTGGATTCCTTGCTGATGGTTTTTAGTATGTTAGTTCTCAGGTGAATTTTATACGATGATTTATCACTTCAGTTTTGGAAACTGTTTGGATTAAAACTCCATTGTGTTTGCTGCTGTTTCAAGGATCTGGAGGGTTTCAGAGCAAGAAGAGCTTCAGCCTCGTCGAACACAGAGGAATTGCATCCCCCAATCTCGTGACACTCCACCAAAAAGGGGTGTGTAATACTTGCACAAGGCTACAAGCTGTACTTGCGACCTTGCATGTGATTTATTAGTGTGACAATGATGTGAATAAGTTTTAGATCACTTTTTATCGTTTGGAAATATGATTTATTTCTGACTGATTATGGATGATCTGTATCAGATACTGGGATTGCCAGTGAAAAGGAATGGGGAATTATTCTGAAGAATGAGAAAGTTAACGAATCTGGAGTGAGTGAGGATGGCAGTACTTGGTATAGAGAAAGTGGGGAAGACCTTGGCGAGAATGGCTACAGATGTCGTTGGACAGTCATGGGTGGGCGTAGTGCAGATGGCTCTTCAGAATGGAAAGAAGCTGTATGTAGAATTTTTTTTTGAAGTTTCGATTCTGATTTAATGTCTCATTACCAGCCTTTAGACGTGAAATATTACATGTGTGGCAGTGGTGGGAGAAAAGCGACTGGACAGGATACAAGGAGTTGGGTAAGTTGTAAATACATCATATGCTCTTAGCCACCTTAGGGGTTTTAAATGCTGCTTAATCACATCAAAATGCTAGATGGGCTTCCTCAAGCAGAAACATCCGCAAGTCTTTCACTGTTTTGCAGAAGAGTTTGTTTTAATCTAGTTTGTATAGCTATATGTCTTTGTGTTCAGGTATAGTGTGCAAAGTTTCAAAAAGGCATTGAAACAAGTAATGTGCTGTCTTTGGGTTCAGGTATAGTGTGCAAAGTTTCAAAAAGGCATTGAAACAAGTAATGTGCTATCACCATCAATGTCCAATTGGTCCTGCATTTTTGAGATTGGCACTGATAAATGTTGATGAGAAAGTGTCAAGCAAAAGATACGAGAGAGTTTAACTGAGGGTGGTACAAGGGGTAATGTTTACATGACTCAAAACAAAGAGGGATTTTAAAAAATTCCCATGTTTTTTAGACCCTTGATGTTTGCATGAACCACATGTCCGTACATTGTACAACCTAGGCCATTCAAGGCTGCGACAAATAGCTCTTATCTTATGGACGATTCATGATCAAAGCACACATACATGCACACACTTTTTTTTGTTGAGGGGGAGGGGATATATGGTATCAAATGTCAATGTACAAAATGGTGAATTATTCAGCTTCAGTGAAGCCCTAAAAAAACTGAAAAACACTGATGAAATACATCATACTGCAGACTATCAGTCCTTGAGTAACAAGATGTTAGAAAGGGATTGGTACAGAAATCTTCTAAATAAGGTGGCAATTCTCCATTGCTCCAATCTATACTCTGTGCTAAGGAGATGTACTAGCTGAAATAGCTCAATCATCAATCTCCATAAGGCATTAGAATGATTGCCTAAAGCACACATCCTCTAAGCTTGAAGGGAAGTCACAATTGGACCTTGAGGCATGAGAACACCATTTACTCTAGAGGTACTGTTGATTGTCAAAAGTAAGCATTCCTTGGCTCCATAAGAATGTAATCCCATCTGAAACACCACATCTATGCTAATAGGAGGGACAATTCTTCTTTTGGCACATGTAGTAATAAAGGAACTATAAGAAAAAAGAACATAGTAGAGTACAATAAATTTGCAAGCAAGGGACGAATAGAGTATGGAGAATCAAAAACTTTGATTATTGCAGATTACTACAATATATAGCCAATGCTTCCTAGCTGCGTGCTTCTATTAGGGAACTTCGATAGCATACATGAAATAGGAGAGAGCAAAGGCTGTGCTTACAGAAAATCATAGCTGAAGCTTGTGAAATAAGCCACAAATTGATATGCTAAATATAGTGTTGCATGCATGCTTTTTTGAGCATACGACCAAAACTGACCACCAAATATATATTCGGTAGGTCTATGAATCATGCATGATATTTAGTGTAATGGTCCTTTGGGCTAGGAGGGGTCATCTCCCTGGATCCTTGTATAGAGATTTGCCTCTCTCCACATCTTTCCCCAAGAAGTCTTGTGGGAAAAATCATGTTGTGAGACAGGCCCTCATAATAAGGACCTAGTGTACTAAGTACTTTATACATTCATGTAGCCAGGTTGGCACCGTTGCTCTATGTATGATAGACAAGATTCTAATTCGTTTGTGCTTTGGTACTTTGTTTCATGGCCTTTACAAGCTTGATCTACATGAGCAGAGTAGCGCTACACATGAAAATTGCATGCCTACTTTTATTTTTGTTTCATTTTGTGACATTGTGTAATGGTATGCTTTTGAATTTCTCTTCTTGGGTTTGCTTACAACAACAAAATAGGTTTATGATTTGCCTCCTATGCAGGTTTCTATTAAACATAAATGTATGTGTTAAGAAGTGAATTGGAGAGAAAGAAAGAGGAGAGAGAAGACTGCAGAAGAAAGAGAAGAGAGTGACGAGGAGAGAGAAATACTAGAATATGAGATAGTAAGACTGGAAAGAAGAAGAGAGATGGCTGGAAGCCATGAAAGGATAGGAGAAGCTAGAGAGAGATGAAGGACAAAGATGTATTATTGTTAAGCGACTGAAAGATGAAGCAAAATTCTAGAGGAATACAGTCCGACACTCCAAGGGCACGAGATTCCTTTTTTCCTCCCAGCCTTGCCTAGTTATTGCTAGCAACTTTCATCGTAATCCGATTGCCAGCCGTTACTTGTTGGTGAGTCCTACTATTCCTGGACTCTCTTTAATTCTAGGCTCCCCCTAAACCCCGTTCGGGCGCCCAAGGCCCCCGGACGGTCATCCCCCGTGCCTGTTTCCCGTAATTTACCTTATTAATATAACATTTCCTTCCCCTTAAGAATCGGTTTCGTCCTCGAAAACGATACTTGGAAGGTCTAACTGTAAATTGGGAAACCTTTTTCTTAGGGTACTTACTCGCTCCCATGTTGAGCTTTCTTCTGAGCAATCTTTCCACTTAACCAAACATTCTTGATAAATAGTATTCCTTGTTCGTCTGTTACGAACATTTAATATTCTTTCTGGTTCATATGGATTAGATTGGTCATTAAATAGCTCCTCAATATTATCATTTAAGATTAGATTATCCAAATCACCCAGCTTCTTCCTTAACTTACTTACATGAAAAACTGGATGTATTTTACTAACAGCAGGTAGTCGGAGCTTGTAAGCCAGTTCTCCCACCTTTTTAAGTATTGTGAAAGGACCACAATACCTGGGTGAAAGCTTTGGACATTGTTCTGTTTTCATGGTTTTGGTTTGTTCAGGCACCTTAAGATAGACCAATTCTCCTTCTTCAAAGGAGATGTCTCTTTGGTGAGGATCTGCATATGCTCTAGCTCGATTTTGAGCTTTTTTAATATTTTCTTGAGCAAATTTTAACATATTATTCATATCCTCCAAAAAATCCTTGGCTGCCTGAACCTTTTCCTATGCAGGAGCTCTGGGCTGAAACCCATACATTAACATAAATGCACTATATCCAGTGGAAGAGTGCTTGGCACTATTATATGCAAACTCTGCTATCGGTAGATACTCTTCCCAATTAGTTTGCCTTTTACTTGCATATGCCCTAAGCATATCTTCAAGGATTTGGTTAATCCTTTCAGTTTGCCCATCAGTTTGCGGGTGATCCGCCGTACTCATACTAAGTTTAGTATCCAACTTCCTAAATACCGCACGCCAAAATTGACTATCAAATTTTCTATCCCGATCAGAAACTATATTTGCCGGAAGGCCATACAATCGGTATATGTTCTCTACGAACAATCTAGCCAATTCTGGTGTTTTAACATCAGTTGAAGTTGGAATGAACCTAGCCATTTTGGTTAACCTATCCACAATCACCCACACAGAGTCGTGCCCCCTCTGTGTTTTGGGTAATGCAACAATAAAATCCATGGAGATACTCTCCCATTTTCCTGAAGGAATCTCTAGTGGATGGAGAAGTCCTCTCATTTTCAATCTTTCAGCTTTATTAACCTGGCATTTATTACATTTGACCACATAGTCAAGGACGTCCTTATTCATTCCAGGCCAATAGAACTGCCTTTTAATAAGACTATAAGTCCAGGAGTTAATAAGTCTTATTAACTCCTGGATGTCCCGCGCTAGGGGTATCATGACACTCAAAGAGTATCTGGCGCCTAATTTCTATATCTTTCGAGACACATACCCTACCCTTGTAGAGTAAATAACCATTATCAATGGTAAAATTCTTCCACTTGAATCCGGTTTGAGCAACCCCTGATGCTCCATTTCCTTGTTGAACATCTTCAGATATTCCTTCCTCAGTAGAAGCACTTTCATTTGGATCCCTATTTCTTATTGCTTCCCATATATTGGAATATGCCGGATCAACCTGGCATTTCCCTTTTAAAGATTCAAGCAAGTCGGAAGTGAACTGAGTAAAACTCAATTCATTTATGATGGGCATTCTGCTGAGTGCATCAGCTACTATATTATACTTTCCTTTTCTATATCTTATCTCATAGTCGAACTCTTGGAGGAGTTCGGCCCATCTGGCTTTATGCCCGTGTAAATCCGGTTGATCATTAAGCCACTTAATGCTTTCATGGTCCGATAAAATCAAAAGTTTGGCATCGTACAGATAGTGCCTCCATTTCTTCATTGCATGTATTATTGCATAGAGCTCCCTCTCATAAACAGAATAATTCTGTTTTGCACGATCTAATTTCTTGCTTTCAAAAGCAACTGGTCGACCTTCTTGTAATAAGACCGCGTCTATCGCCTTATCACTAGCATCGGCTTCAACCACAAATGGTTTATTGGGATCCACAATTAATAATACTGGAGCTGTAGCAATAGCTACCTTAAGTTTTTGAAAACTTTCATTTTGGTCTGTTCCCCAATTAAAGCTCTTTCCTTTCCCTTTAAGTTGGTCTGTCATTGGAACAGCTATTTTGGCATAATCTCGAATGAATCTACGATAAAATCCAGATAAACCTAGGAAGATCTGCAGCTCTTCCAGGTTCCTTGGAGATGGCCATTCAATAATTGCCCTTACTTTTTCTGGATCCATCTTGATTCCCTCTTTCGAGATAATATGCCCCAAATATTTGACCTCTTTTGCGAAAAATTCACATTTAGTTTTCTTCGCATAAAGGGAATGTGTTCTTAACAGTTGGAATACCAATTGTAAGTGTTCCAAATGTTCTTCTTTTGATTTACTAAAGATCAAGATATCATCGAAGAAGACTACTACAAAATGTCCTAGATAGGGCGGTAAGACACTATTCATCAGCTTCATAAAGGTAACTGATGCATTAGTGAGGCCAAAAGGCATCACCAAGAAATCATAATGCCCGTATCTAGTATGAAATGTTGTCTTAGGAACATCTTGTGCCTTAATTTTACTTGGTGATAGCCTGATCTTAAATCTATCTTTGTGAAGAATTTTGCCCCTTGTAATTGATCAAAAAGATCTTCCATTCTGGGCATAGGAAATTTATTCTTCACCGTTATTTTATTAAGTGCTCTATAATCAACACAAAGTCGCATAGAACCATCTTTTTTCTTTACTAATAAAATTGGCGAAGCCCAAGGTGAATTACTGGGTTATATAAACCCTTTATCAAGGTAATCCTTAATTTGTCTTTCAACTTCTTGGTGCTGCGTTTCACTTAACTTATAAGGTGGTTTAGAAATAGGGTGAGTATCCTTATTTGTGTCAATTGGGTGATTTATACTACCCCTATCTGGTGGAAGGCCACTTGGTAAATCAGAAGGAAACACATCTTTAAAGTCATCTAACAAACTACTTAATTCATTATTTACATTAAAAAAATTATTGTTTAATATTACAAAAAGTAAAAGTATTTTGTACAGGAAGAGATCATAACATATATACCTCACAAGCTTTCTTCTTTATCAGCTTCTGAACCTCAGTGGAACACAACAAAGGATTATCAGATACTTCATGTTCACCTTGAATGACAAAAGTCTTACCATCCCTTTCAAATTCCAGTGTATTATGATGATAACTACGTTTTAAGGATGGTTCCAATCCCCATAGCCACTCCCTCCCTAGAGCAATATCGGCTCTTTCCATGTTCATAATTTGGAAATCAAGTTTATCTTTATATCCTTGAATCTCAATTTCCAAATTGGATACCATTGTATCCCATATTTTATTATCTTGACCTTGCATCATACGAACAACATATTGATGCCCGCTCTTTTGTTGGGGAAGTTTCAATTTTTTAACAAGTGCATAATTTATAAAATTATGTGTAGCAGAGTCATCAATCATGACTCTAACCCTCTTTCCAGCTATCAATCCATGTACTCTAACTAAATTATGTGGGCCAAAGGTAGGCTGCCACATAGAAGTTGACATACAACACTTGTGTTGTACATCCATGTGCAAGACCTCTAAAGATTTATACCTTTCATGCCCCTTTAATTCTAAGGTCTGCACTACATGGATTTGTTTTTCTTTTCCCTTGCCCTTGTCCTTATCCTTTTCTTTGTCTTCCCCTTTTTTAATATGCATGATAATGCCATGTTCAAAGAGATCGACATAGATGAAACAGGCCTACGTAGGAGAGCCCATGATAAATAAGTGAGTACCTATGGGACACACCTATTGACTTTGGGAAGTGCACATAGACTAGCAATCTTTAATGGTCTGCCACAATGGCCAAGATCTGATAATTTGACATGTTGGAATCACAAAGGAGGGGCAAGTACTGTGGACTACTTGATAGGCTCACTAGCATTGATACCAGACATCCAAAACTTTAAGATATCTAAGAGACCAATTGGCATAGCAGCAGATCATGCTATTTTGACATTAATGCTTTCTTGTGTACATATGAAACATGAAACACCATACCTCCCTAAACATCCCAAATACTATTTTACAAAAGACATCTTACACATCTACAGTGGTTCTTTGCAGACCAGTTTACATACATTGGACTTGAGTAGATCGTTGGAAGAATGTACAAGGGATTTAGCAGAGGCCATACATGGATCAGCCATGTATGCATTTCCACACACCTTGCCCCGATGTAGACCCACACGATCTACTGCTCCCCAAAATAGTTGGTATGATGATGAGTGTAGAGTCACCTAAGCTCGCTTACAGAGAGAAGTGGAGCTAGGCACTCAGACACATTGCCAAGCAAAGGCGTTCTTCAAATGCCTTGTGCGGAAGAAGAAATGAGACTACTTAGCGAAAGCAGAAGGAAAGATATATTAGCTATTTTTGGGGGCGGGATAGCAAGAGCGCATGGAAGATGTTTCATGAAAGACAGCCTACCATACAAATTACATCACGAGATGCTTGGCTTGACTATGGGAGACAGCTGTATGACCTGCCGGACAGCCATCTATGCAGCCCCCACAGGCTTGTAGGCCAACATAGTGGTCTTTCTTCACATGGAAAATGGTTAGGATGCAATTTATAGATTACAAAATGGGAGGGCACAGGATGAGGATGGACTAGTACCAGAACATTTCTCACATGCTTGTGATATATTAGCACCCATATTTGCACATATGTTCAATAGAGCAGTATGTGAAGGTTTCCCTATGAGTTGGTCAGACAACACTATAATTCCGCTATTTAAAAGTGGTGATCCCCTAATTCCTAGCAACTACAAGACTATCATGATCGGTCATATTTTGGCCAAGATATATGGATCTATATTGGAGCATGAACTCAGTGAGTGGGCTGAAATGCAAGGCAAGAGAGCACAAGGACATGCAGGTTTCAGACGATGATATACCACGCTGGACCTTATTCTCACACTTAGAGCCATTATTGAGGAGGATTGAGCCTGAGACAAGAGGATCTATTGTTGCTTTGTAGACTTTCGCAAAGCTTTTGATACAGTGCCTCGTATACGCATCATGCAGAGATTGCAGGACATCGGAGTACCAGAGGGTATACGATGGGGTGTTTATGCATTATATGAGGCAGTGATAGGTCATGTATGGGCACTTGGGGGGCTATCAGAGAGGATTGATAGTACCATAGAAGTGAAACAAGGATGTCCACTTTCACCCACATTGTTTGGTCTATACATAGATGAAGTGTCTGATTATATAGACATTTCAAATTAACCGAAGGGATTATAGTGCCATTTAGATACTTTGCACATCTTCTGTAGAGATAAGACCTCACAGTGAATCTTGGGAAGACCAAAACCATGGATTTCAATACTTCAGCATGGGTGACTAGATCTATGTACCAGTTCATATTTGGGGAAGACATACTAGAGCATGTGAGGGAATATGTCTATTTGGGAGTCACCTTCTCCGGCCCACATTTTTCGTTGAGAGGGGCATCAGAGGCACATCTGGCATGTGTATACGCAGCACTAGGGGCACTCGAGAGTCAATGTGCTCACATACAGTTCCAGGAGCCCCGCACCAAACTTTGGTTGTTTGACACCCTAGTCATACCTACATTACTATATGGAGCAGAGGTATGGGGTTGCAGCTTGTACCATAGGCGTCTTAGCCCACTCACTGATCAGATTGGAGTAGAGAGGGATTATTATGATGGTTGGGATAGCGTGGAAAGGTCATTGATCATGATGATAGCACACATGATTAGGAGTAAGCCCTCCACCCCACATCTCATTGTCTGAGCAGAGCTAAGGGCAACACCTATAGTTATGGAGGCACTCTTTAGGGCAGTGACCTTTTGGCACAGACTATGGGAACTTCCACGCCAAAGATACTCTAGATTGGCACTAACCTCATCTAGACAACTAGCAGGAGGAGGTGAGAAGAACTGTTGGTTTTCACAGATGGCTATTTGGATGAGCCTACATGGTTTGGATATTGACCGCCGTCTTCCATCTTTGGATTATAGCCTTGATTGCCCTACACTTTCTCTCAACCGATCAGAACCAGGTGATCAGAGCTGATATCTTGAGGATTGAAACAGCAAGGACATGGATCCATTTACCACTCTCCCTAGGATCGAGGATGGAGTTCTACAAGAGTCATTTCTTATGTCTCTTTGATGATGGTTTCATTATTCGGCCAGCATATATGAACACCCACCTCTCCCATAGTGTACGGGTTGCTATTGGACAGATTTGCACCTCCTCACATAGGCTTTAGATGGAGACAGACAGATGGACAAATACCCTAGCAGAGGATAGGACTTACCAGCTTTGTGGTCGAGAGCCTGAGACGGAGGAGCACTACATATACAGATGCACAGTATATTATGACATACGAGGACGGTACCACTGCCTCTTCCGTGATGGATTTGGGCCCCTTCTTCGCGTCATGGAGTACGAGGACTAGAGATGCCTAGGTCTTTTCCTCCTGGAGCTCGAGAGGGACCGAATTGCACTACTGCGAGATAGGAGGCCAGCTCACCTAGAGGGACACACACAGAGAGCAGTGACAGACTCTACAAAGCCGACCCTATGGACACTATCAACCTAGCAGAGACAAAGCTACCCCGCCAGACACCTTACAGGCCACATCGTGGAGTCACATTGGATAGAGCCATTTCCCTTCGTCGAGCACGACGACCCCGTCTACCAGGACCACGTCCGAGGAGACCACACTACGGTCGGATTAGAGCCATTATCACGAGATATCGAAGACTCACCACTAGGTATATCAGTGAAGCAGCTAGGGACCGCATCGTAGCTGAGATCATGTGCAGATCTTGAGATCAACTACAATCCATAGTCTCCACCACACTTTTGTACATGGTTCTATCAGATTTGGTTCTCCTTTCCTTTCCTTTTCTTTTTTATCGATGGAACAACACTACACATGGTTCAACCCTAGTATAGTCCCATCGTATAGTTATTTTCAATAATGTTTCATAGGCCACCCACTTATTTGTACTGTTATCCTTACCTTATTGATGAGATGACATTAGACATGGATGTACTCTGGATTTGTCTCGTAGGCTCTATTGGCCTTATGTAGACGTTAATATATCTTTCTTTCTTTTTTTCTTTCTATCAAGTTCAGACATTCATACATTTGATGACCATTAAGATGAGGCTGCGACAAGATTCCCCAACCATGAAGGACCACATTATCAAGATGGAGGAGATGATTCATGCAACAAGTGCTTGAGTCTCAGGGTCTTTGGGACCTCATCGTTGGTCTAGAGCCTATGCTGGTAGCTCACCCTGACTACATCCGTCAATGGAGAGCCCACAATGCCATAGCCAACGTTGAGTTGATGCAAGGATTGCTTCCTGAGTTTCACTCTTAGTTACATCACTTCCCGCTCGTGTCAGAGTGTTGGAGTCACCTTCTCGATCGCTATGCGGTCCGAGGCTATAGTCGGTGCATAAATCTCAACTTTGAGCTTCAAAAGTTCTCTATTAAGGAAAGGGGATGATTTGAGAGCCAAGTTGGTTGAATATAGGCAGTTACTTACTAAGTTTGTGACTACTGACTCTTAGAGGATGATCAGGTTACATTCTTCTTGAATAAGTTGCCCGAAAAATACTTCCATTTCATCTAGCACATCATCTCACAGTCTAGACTGCCGACCTTCTACGAGTTTGAGTGTCAATTCTTGTGTTAGCAAGGTTGCACGATCAAGTCTACAAGAAATTCTCATCACAACCTTATTGAGAGTAGAGGGTGTTGGTTGCCTCTTCTTTGGGAGGGAAAACCAACCGTGGCAAGAACTTGCAAGATGTGAAGGCAAGCCAATCCAAGGGTGACACCTCTTTCTTAGAGGGAACCAAAGAATCTAGACCTATCTGGTAGCAACTCCATAAGAAAAACAGAGAGATCCGGCCATGTGGACGAGGAGTGTCGCTCCAAGGCCTAAGGTCTCCCAGCTAAAAAGCCTCAGTAGACCGTTGTGACTGCATAGTCCAATGGGGTTACGCCTTCCGCTTCTACTGATAGTCTCTTTCACTACCCCTGAGGATTGTCTGATTGGTCTGTAGGTTTCGATCCCATTGCACTTCATGCATCCATCTCTCCTCCCTCTCCACCTCGTATCTCACTACTAACCTCTGTGCTTGCAAATTCTTTTCTTTTGCAGGGTTTTGTATTTCAATCGGGCTAACTTGTAGGTTTGCTTTAGTCCATCCTAGACTGGAGATGTGGGGATGCGCACCGTTCCTTTCATGGTTTCATAATCTTAGGAGTATTTGCTCGTCTTTCAGCATGGAGGCTTCCCCTCTCGAGACGGATTGTGCAACATCTCTCTTGATGCTATCATGGTGGTGACTTCTACCTTACTCTTCCACAGCAAGGTGCTTCATCCTTTTCATCATCATCTTCTTCCATTCATCATGGTTTTCGGCACCACATGAAGATTGATATTAGTCTCCTCTTTCTCCTTTGGCATCTACATCGAGGTTGAGAGGGGGTTCCTACCCTTCTTGGTATTCTATAGGCTTGTGCACTTTGTTTACGACATCGGCTTCTCCCCTCCTATTATACCTTTTCCCTTTGCATTTCATGATTTCATCATCTTTGTATTAGGGTGCTTGGGCAAGTAAACAATTTTCCCATCAGGGGCACTGTCCAAGTGGCACTTGCTACATGAGCATTCTTCAGCATGTAGCATATTCTGTATCTCATTGTGCAGAGCACCCCTTGAGTGGATTGCATTGCATGATTTCATCATCTTTGTACTAGGGCACTTGGGCAAGTGAACAATTTTCCCATCAAGGGCACTGCCCAAGTGGCACTTGCTACATGAGTATTCTTTAGCATGTAGCATATTCTATATCTCATTGTGCAGAGCACCCCTTGAGCGGATCTTAAGTTGTTTTCACTAGTGGCTGTTGTTACCACACAACCATACTTCTTCATCACATGGATACCTCATCACCTTTTTTTCTTGTCATCGGCACTCTCGAGTGGATGGGTAAACTTGTACTATTTTGTGATGTGTTGGGTGTACCCTCCCTACTCCCGTCTTTTGGATTACTGTTACTTAATCGGCTGCATCCCATAAAATTTAACTTTCTTAAAAAAATAAATTCAATGTGGTTCCATCCGCCTTTGCAGGGCTTGGTAGGCCATTGGGCAACTGACATGCACCCTTTGTCCGGTGCCTGTCTTCTCTGGGGTGACTACTTGGACTCCCTTGGTAAGATAACCATCACCTCTGTAGTCTTGGTAGGCCACTGAGTAGCCGATGTGCACCCTTTGTTCGATGCCCTGGCTGCTTTGGGGTGGGACGCCTTGGGGTAAGTAAAAATCAAAGTGGATGGCCTAACCTTTGGACTTAGTTTTGGGCCTAAGAGGGGGTGTTGAGCTAAAACACGCTTTTCAGCTGATTAGCATTCTTAAACAGCCCCAAAACACACTTAATTAATGAAAAATTCTAAAAGGGGGAGCGATTCGAGAGTTTTAGTGGTCCCCCAAAAACCCTAATTCTTTGGGGCACCCTTCAACATCTATAAATAGACAGACTGCCCCCATTCAACCTCATCCCTTTTTGTAGATTTCTTACCCTTGTGTGCAGATTTCAGCCATCAGTCTATCTCCATGTGGCTGTCTAGCCTTCGTGGTTGTTGCTACCTCTCCATCAGCCCTTGTAGTGCCTTGGCGCCTTCCTCTAGGCTATTGCCCATTGTCAGGCACCATCTTTTAGGCTGCGTTTGGGATTCACCTGCCATTGCCAGTATCTCCACCATCTCCTTGTGCCTGCGTTTGACCCATATCAGCCAGGTGTCAGTTTCCACACCCTCTAGCTACCTGCGTTTGGGCTCCCTTTGCTTGACGACAGTGTGGCTGCTTCCCTCTCCATCAAACGACATCGTTAGCTTGCGTTTGCACCCTTCTGGAGCCGCTGGCATCATCTCTCTCTTCTCCAACTGTCACCTCAGTCTCCTCAGTCTCTTGGCATCAGCATTTTGCAAATTCCTAACTCCACACTCCAATTGGTGGTCACAGACTTGGGATCCGTCTCCGGTGGACGTCACTCTCCCACACTTTACTCTGCCTTTTGAGTATCTGTACACCCTTACATTCATTTACAATATTCATTCACTTCAGAGTCGTGTTCTTCTCTCTCTTCTTCTGTTTGTGTTTGAGTTTTGCTTTCTACGTCTGTGTCTGTCTCTTTGTGTTTCTGTCGTGGTCGTACACTCTGTGTTTCTTGAGTACAAACCCTAGCAGTTTTCTTCACAGGTATATCTTCAGAGAGTGGTTAAAAGAAAAAATAATGGAAGAAACCAAATGATCAATTGGAGGAGGAGGACAAGAAGTAAGAGTCATATCCAAGTGCTCTCAGTGTTGGAAGATGCCTCACTTGGAGTAAAAGTGTTTGAAGAAGTACCCCTTGAGATGGTCTTTGTCCAACGTTTTGAGGAGGTGAACCCTTCTCTTCTTCATCAGAGAAACCTTGGCTAGTGGACAATGAAGCATCTAGTCACATGATGTATAGGCACAATTGGATCTAGGATCTTCGTGATATAGGGGGTCTCAATCATCGTAGATGATAACTCAATGCCTATTGGAGGTTTTGGACACCATTGCTTTACTCCTTGACAGACAAGTTTCTCATTTGAAATTGAAGTCCTTCATGTTCCAGACTTGGGCTTCAAACTTCTTTCCTTACAGAGCCTCACTCAACTTGGTACACATGTGGTATTCACTTAGGAGGAGGTGATGGTCGAGGATGCCTCATCAGGGGCTGTCTTGTGGTCTAGTCCTAAGGAGGGTGGGTTTCACAAGCTCATTGCCCTACTAACTTGTTTTTCATTGGAGCTTGGGCTCTTATGGCATGCCCGTTATGGTCACTTGAATTTTGTTTCTATTCATAGGCTAGGAGGAAGGGTGTGGTGCATGGATTGCCAGATTTTCGTTCCAAATTCCCATCCATTTGCCCTAGCTAATTGAGGGGGCAAACGACATTGAAAACCTTTGCCCAAGGCGTTTGTCTAACAGGCTTCTACATCCTTGGAGCTTGTCCATGCTGATTTTTGTGGCCCCATGTGCATTGCATCTTTGGGCAAGACCGAGTATTTGATGTTGTTGGTTGATGATTATTTGAGCACCTAAATTTCATTTCTATTCATAGGTTAGCAAGATGGTTTTGGTGCATGGATTGGGAGATTTTCCTTTCAAGTTTACATCCATTTGGCCTAGCTATTTGAGGAGGCAAACAACATTGGAAACCTTTGCCCAAGGCATTTGTCTGACATGCTTCTACACACCCTTGGAGCTTATCCATGCTGATTTTTGCGGCCCCATGTGCATTGCATCTTTGGGCAAGGCCAAGTATTTGGTGTTGTTGGTTGATGATTATTCAAGGTATGGGTGGGTTTATTTCTTGGAATTCAAATCTGAGACCTTCTCTAGATTTTTTGAGTGGAAGATTTTTTTGTGACTCGGTCCATTCAAGGCTCGTGGAGTTGGAGCTGATCTTGGTGGAGAATTCATTTCTCATGAGTTCGACAACTTTTGTAGGCAGCATGGCATTTGTATGGAGTAGACACATCATGGGAGAATAGTGTTTTACCGGGCGTTCACACGCAAACCACATTTTTTGGAAAGGGATTAAGCAACACACTGTCCTTCCCATGCAAACCTCTAGACATACTATTTGCCACAAAATCATAGACACTAGAGCTAGTGTAAGCATAGTTAATCAAGATGTACTCCATGCCTAGGGAAATCCACCAATTGAATAAGTATATTTTAATCTAATGATCATCGATGAATTTAATGTTTGATTGATGGGTGTCGTAAGAGATTGGTCAATCAAGATTGTTGGAGTGTAGTTCAAGATTAGCTTTATTTTTATGAAAGGTGCAGACTATGACTTGTTGCTCAGCCGACCATGGATGTGTAATGTACATCTCATCGAAGTTTGGGACATGATAGATTCCCATAAGAAAATAATCTTAGTGCCGCTCTTTGTAATGGCCCCTAACTCAACAATTGCACGCTTCTAGGGCTATCTTACCCCAATGGATAAACTTGTGTTATGCTAGTGGTGGCTATGCTTCCGTAATCGAACAAATGCTAATTTGACTATCTTTGAGAAATTGCTAAATAGCCATACCTTGGCAATGGACCCTTGTACTAAGCCATGTTTGAAGCTCATCATGGCCAATTCTTGAAGTGAGTCTTGGTCTCCATCTTGTGCTTCTTTCAGTTTTACAACATCAAGAGCCAAAATGAGGCCAAAGGGTTGAAACTCTATTCACTTATGATCAAGGATATCCAAATACTCTAGTTGTTCTAGCTCTGACTCAATTTTACCACTCTTGAATCCACAAGCAATCCATCTATCTTTCTAGGTTTAGGATCTACTACAATTTATTCTATGGTTTTATCCGTCAAAGTCATATTCTTTGGATTCATCATCTTCCTTGTCTTTGCTCTCCTCATTTTGTAAAGTGTTCTTCAGAATCATTAACATCTTCTTCTTTAGGCTCATTGAGATTCATTAATGATTTGATGTCGAGTCCACTACCATTCCCATTGTTGAAGCAATTCTTTGAAGATCAACAATTTAGTCTCTGGTTTTTGTCCTTGAGACGCCATCTCCACTGAGCGAGGATATTTTTTAATTCCTTGTGGCTGTGGTAGGAGCATTGAACCCCACGATGTTAGGTTAAGATGGGTCCTACGTCCATCATCAAACACGTATCATCAATTTTGTCATGCTATGTTCAATTGGATGTGTAATGAGCTTCTCTTTGCTTACTTAACTGAACGATTCACTTACTTTTCTATAGTTTTTTTCCTCCATAAAGGATAGCCCAAGAAAATTGGGGCTTTTCTCGGATTTGGGGACTTTAATGCAGAACTGGACAATTTGACTCAGAAATTGCAAAATCGGTGCACATTTGCCCATGAAATTTTGGGGCTTTTCACATTTTAGTGAAATTTTCTCAATTTCACGGACCTAAGAAATTTGGGGCTTTTGCAGAATTTCATCAATTTGTGCAAGAATTGCATGGTATATGCACTTGGGTATGTGTGTCGATGCAATCTGAATGGATTATCCTCTAAAATTTTGGGGCTTTTGATCGAAATTGTCAAATTTGTGCTCGGGAAGCAGAAATTGCAGTGACATTTTGGGCATTTCACATGTAATTGGTGGCTTGGTCTCTAAATGTGTCAGAAATTGCTTGAGGAGTGCAGCAAAAGACACCTTTTAATTCTGAAAATCTTTTGTAGATCTGAAAATTCTGCAATCTTGGGTTTTTCATTGCTGGTTGGTCCTCTTGTGTACTGTGGTCACTTGTGTCACATTTGGGCTTGCCTTTTGTGATTGGTTAGTTAATTTGGGACTACAAATTATGGTTGGAAACAGTGACAACAGTAATCTCTTGCACATTAAGAAGCTTGAGGGTGCACATAATTTTGCAATTTGGCAAAAACAATGCTTCAACGTCTTGGTGCAGAAGAAACATGCCAAAACAAAGGGCATCAAACTAGCAGGCATGGAACAAGATGAGTGGGATGACTTGGACAAGCTTGCTTGCTCTACCATTGAGCTCTTAGTGTGAGACAACTTGCTCTTCAAGATTGAGAAGTTGAATTCAGCATATGCAATGTGGCAAAGGCTTGAAGAATTGTATGCTCAGAAAAGTGCAGCTAGCAAGGTTTATTGGCTGAAAAAACTAATGGATCTTTGCATGAAGGAGGGTACAACCATGTTTGTACATTTGAATGAGTTTAACTCAATTTTCAGTCAGCTGATTGCTTTGGATTTTCATATTGATGAAGAGTTCAAAGATACTTTCTTGCTATGCACTTTGCTTGAAAGTTGGGATACTTTTAGGACAGCTTTGAGTAATTCGAATGCTCATTTGTTATACTTTGATGTGGAGAGTTCTTTGCTGATGGAAGAACTCAATAGGCAGAATAACTCAGCAAACAAGTTTTCAAATGCATTACACACTAGAGGCTGATTTCAACATAAGAGTAGTTCTGAACACAGAGCACGCAGCAAATCTCGTGGAAAGAATGTGGAGTGCCATCATTGTGGCAAAAAAGGGCACTACAAAAGGGATTGCTTTCAATTGAAGAAAGAGAATGGCAAAAACAAAAACAATGAAGCCAACAAGGCTGAAAATAAGGGTAGTCAACCTACCAAAAAGAGCAATGTAAAAATAGAAGAGGTTAATGTAGTTACTCTTGAAAATGACAGTGATGGTGATGTACTTCTTGCTTCTTTTTGGATGCACATGCATTGATTGCAGATTTTGAGGATGATATGCACACTTGGATACTTAATTCAGGTGCGTCATTTCATGTCACACCACACCATGAGTGGTTCTCTGACTGCAATGGTGGTATACGTGGTGTTGTCTACTTGGGGGATAACTATGCATGTAAAATTGCAGGCATTGGCAGTGTGAAACTGGAATTTCAGCATGGCTCCGTGTTTGTTTTGTATAATGTGAGATATGTACCTTAGCTCAAGAAGAGCTTGATAAGCACAGGGCAACTAGATGATGAAGGCTATCGCACCACCTTTGGGGATAGCAAATGGAAAATGTGTAAGGGCTCGCGTATTGTTGCCAAGGGGTCCAAAAGTTGGCATAGCCGGTTGGGACACATGAGTCAATCTGGAATGAAAGTGCTCTCTCGTTTGGGTTATTTACCGTCTTTGAGGTATGCTGATTTTGAATAGTATTATCATTGTATTTATGGTAAATATGCTCAAACATCACACAAAAAATCTCTCTCTCTCTGAAGTCTTCATCCTTGGAGTTAGTACATTCAGATGTATGTCAAATGCTAGGTTTATCTTTAGGGGGAAAGAAGTATTTCATTACCTTTGTTGATGATGCCATACGCAAAGTATAGGATTATCCGATTCGTTGCAAAGATGAGGCCTTGGATAAATGAAAAAAACTCCTTGCACTTGTTGAAAATCAGACCAGTAGGATGTTAAAATGCCTTCGCTCTAACAATGGTGGGGAATATGTGTCCAAAGCCTTTCAAAACTTTTGTGATAGCACAGGGATTAAAAGAGAGCTTATTGCCTCTCATAATCCGCCCCAAAATGGTGTTGCAGAGCGTATGAATAGGATCATTTAAGAAAAGGTCCATACAATGCTGTCACAGGCGGCTTTTACCCATGGTTTTTGGGCAGAGGCTGTTACGATAGCCATACACTTGATTAATCGGTCACCAAATAGGTCTTTGGAAGGGAAAATCCTTTAAGAAGCGTGGTCGGGCAAGCCATCTTCGTATGCTCACTTGAAAGTGTTCGGTTGCGGAGGCATTTGTGCACATACGCAAAGAAGAACGCAACAAACTTGAGCCAAAGTCTTGTAAATGTATTTTCCTAGGATATGGTGATGAAGGTGAGATGGGGTATAGATTATGGGATCCGGAGAAAAGAAAAGTAGTACGCAGCAATGATGTCATCTTCCGGAAAGATCGCATGTACAAACAACCCAAAAGAACAGAGGAGGTCAGAAGGGTTGTATTCCGGGAGGATGTACCAATAGGACAGTAAAGAATGCCTATTAGATAGAAACAAATACCTGTTGTAAATGTCCCTGAAAATGTAGGGAATGATGCTGAAAATGATCAGCACGATCTTGCCTATGATGTCCCACAAATTCAGCAAGAATATGTGCATCTGGGAGAACTTGAACCAGCTATACAACATGCTGAACCTGCAAAACAGCAAGTTGTTAATGCAGATTTGCAGGTTGAACAGCCAGCAAATCTTGACCATTGGGTCTGTTGGCCGACCAGAGTGCAAAAACTACCGGATAGATTTGTTCCTGGTGTAAACTTTGTGGCTGATTATGTCATGTTAATAGATTGTGGTGAACCGTCATGCTTCCAGGAAGCAATGGACAAACAGGATAGTAAGAAATGGCAAAAAGCAATGCTATTTGAGATGGAATCCTCATGAAGAATGGCACTTGGAATTTGGTACATTACCAAAAGGAAAAAAAGTGCTACCTTGCAAATGGGTTTACAAAATGAAAGTCACTTCTCGTTCTTTGCCTATGTACAAGGCACGCTTGGTTGCTAAAGGGTACAAGCAAGAACATGGAATGGATTTTGATGAAATCTTTTCTCCTGTAGTCAAAATGACTACTTTGCGAACCATCTTGGGCTTGCTTGCATTTGAGGACATGGAACTCATACAGATGGATGTAAAAACCGCCTTCTTACATGGTGATCTGCATGAGGAGATCTATATGCAGTAGCCTTATGGTTTTGTTGCAAAGGGAAAAGAGCACATGGTATGTAAACTCAATTATAGTCTGTATGGGCTGAAGTAGACACCACGAGAATGGTATCACAAATTTGATACATTCATGCAATCTTAGGGATTTCATCGTTCTCAAGTTGATCACTGCTTATATACCAAGAAGGCAATAGATGGCAACCTTATTCTCTTGGTTTTGTATGCGGATGACATGCTAATTGCAGGCAAAGATGTTCATGCCTTGGACTCCTTGAAGCAGAGTCTATAGAATAGCTTTGATATGAAAGATCTTGGTGAGGCAAATCACATTCTTGGCATGCATATACTCAGCGGACAGATCAAAGGGTCTTCTTTATCTGTCACAGAAGGAGTATATTACGAAAGTTTTGCATTGTTTCAATATGGAGGGGGGGAAAGCTATTAGTGTACTATTGCCTCCATATGTGAAACTTAGTGCAGACGACAGCTCTACATCAAATGATGGAAAGGCTGAAATGGCCAAGATACCCTATGCTTTGGCTGTTGGTAGCTTGATATATGCTATGGTTGCTACACGTCCTGACATTGCATTTGCGGTGGGAGTGGTTAGTAGATACATGGCATATCTTGGCAAAAAGCATTGGGAAGCAATGAAGGGTATCATGAGATACCTTAATGGCACAAAGGATTTATGTATCTGCTTTGTTAAGCAGAAGTCATTTGTTGTTGGTTTCACAGATGTAGACTATGCTGGCCATCCTGGCTGTAGGAAGTCTACTTTAGGATATGTGTTCATGTTCACAGGAGGAGCAATCTCTTGGATATCTAGGCTGCAAAAGTGTGTTGCATTGTCTACTGCAGAGGCAGAATATGTGGGTGCCACAGAGGCATGCAAAGAGGCTTTATGGCTTTTACATTTGGTGAGAGAGCTTGGGATTACATACCGAGTTCGGGTGTGTGGGTGTGAATGCACCCTTCACTTTGTACTTCATATATATATTCAAAACCTAGAAGTGGTACACTAGTCTTTGTACCGAACATCAAGTGTCGTGCTCACTCTCTCACTCAACTGCTCTCAACTTTCTGCACATTCACTCTTTGCTTAGAAATCCTTACATCACCTCCCTCATACAACAGTGATTGATCAATTTCCCCCAATGGGACACCAAAAGATGCAAAATAAAGTATTAAAGATGCTACATTGACCCTGTATGCAACACTGCTGCACATGGGAAGGGGGTTGGGTAAAAGGCTTTTGTAACTGATTACTTTAATGTAAACAGCAGATAGTTTCTTTGAGTGTATGCAAGTGATTAAGGATAAAGTACGAACTGCAATCTTCAGTTTTGATGAAGAGAATGCTTGTACAAGAACGTGGCTGGAAACACAAGGAATACAACACTATTGTGTGGGGAAATTGGACAGGAATGCAATGATTAAGGATAAAGTACAAACTGCAATCTTCAGTTTTGATGAAGAGAATGCTTGTACAAGAACATGGCTGGAAACACAAGGAATGCAACACTTGTGTGTGGGGAAATTGGACAGGAATGCAATTCTAAATTGTGCACTTTTATTGGGTCTGAATGTGTTTTGTCTTCCAGCGACATTTTTTGAAAGATTAATAGCATTTCAATTGTTGGAATAGATGATTGAAGGCAGTTTCATGTAGCACTACTGCAGAAATTCACAGAGCTTTCTGAACAATATAAGTTAAAGCCTTGCATTCAGTATCGTAAACCAGCTACCTACATGAATCCAAAAATGACACTGATTGTCACATAGATTAGTGTTCTAAATCATGGGTTAGAGTGTTCTAGGCCAAGACATTGCAAGCCAAGAGAGGGAAGCTTGGAATAGACAGCATGGGGCTTAATGCAATGTAGATTCACATGTCGAAATAGTGAAACAGGTGGTGATGGTTGCAAGCAGGGTTTCTACCACTTAAGCAGGTGACAACATTATGTAGGTGTTGTGCACAGGTGAGCAGGTCTGGCAGGCAGCAGGTGAACAGTTGACTGCCCACTTGTGATGTGTTAATCAGACATGCTCCAACGGTCAGCCCAGTTGGCCCCTCAGATAGATGACAGCATAGTGCATGCCCTCTGCTTTGCCATTTGTAACATGACATTAACCTAGAGCAGTGTCCTATTGTAAACGCCCCGAACAACGTAGTATGCTTAACAATTATGATATTCGCTTGTTTTCGAGATTTAATATAAAAGAGAATGAACACTTAAAGCTGAAAATAAAAATTACTCACAAAATTACAGCCATGAAAATGTAAAAGTAATGGAGACAAGATTGAGGGTTGAAGATGGGCAACCTCCCCCGAAGGAATGTATTTCTGCTTAACCCAAGTCCCTTAGGGAAGAGCTCAGTTACAATCAACCTGAGAGTGAGGAGAAGTGATTCTCACTCTCACAAGATCATGCAAAGATGTACAAACACACATGCATTATCTATTATGCAATGATAAGAACTGATTTCTTTACAGTATGAGAGAAGAAAGAGAAGAAATTAGCCTTTCTCCATCGTTGAACAGTAGTACATGGATAGGGCTTGCTTCTTGTTGCTAAAATGGAAGAAAGAGCTTGAGAAGAAGGTGCTGTAATGAATTTACAGGCTTGTTGTCCTGTAAAACAGCAGTGATAGAAGAGGGAATATGGAGGAATTTGATAATGGAGAAGTGGGGGATGATGATGGGAATGGATGGGGCCAATTTCTGGCTATCTGTGGGTGCTGTACATGAGTTTACAGCAAAGAAAAATGATGCTGAATGAAGAAAAACGAGCTCTTATTTATAGGAGAGGGAAGAGCTAGTACAAAAGGGGAAAGTGGAGTAGCACAAGACAAGTGTCCAGCCACATATCATGAGATGTGACAAGTGGTGGGACACTTGGAAACTTGTGTGACAAGTGTCTTGACACTTGTCTCTTCTCTATGGCCTTCCTTTTTGGGCTGAATACTATCAAGAATAGAAACAATCAAATTTAGTAAGCACAGTTAGAGTACAGAACTTACTATTTTTAGAATGACATCCCTATTTTTTAGGACTAGCATTTTTAGGCTAATTCGAGGCTCCTAAAATTTAGGGATCTCCTAAAATTTAGGGACCCCCCCAATATGGGTGTCATATGAAAGTTTTTTCTGTGTACATCGTAAAAACGGTATCAGAATCTTCATGTGACTTTCCTATGCAAAGAAATGTGCATTTCAAGCTTTTAGCCCACACATGCACATTATATAAGCATTTCATGATCATGCCATCTTGTTGATTGTAACTGTCTGTTCTGGTGGATCTAGCCCACACTTCAAGGCATCAATCCTTTCTGTGTGCGAGTCTAACCCTGATATGCGCGAGTTCTGGTCACAGGCGCCCAATCGGGCTATATAGGTGGAAGTGTGAACTATCTTTTCTCTAACCCACCGCGTGGGTCCACCATAACCTGTGACCACTCATCAGTGGCCAGCTCCAATGCACTTTTCTTTATATCTAATTAGTGCAAATGAAATAAATTTAATAAATCATTATATAGACAAATTAATGAAAAAGGATACAAATTCTGTTTCTATAGAGTTGTGACAGCCCTCTGGCTTTTATTCAGCTGTCCTCAGCTGAAAAGCTTCTTGATATGGCTGAAGAATGTTTGGGTAATCCTTCATGAATTTTTCATCTACCCACTGTGCATCTGTTATGGGTAGATTCTTGAATTTTAGTAAGAATTTTCGTGTCACAAGGCCACTTCTCGTGGTTCGATCCTTGTGAAACAAAATCTGTTCAGGTTCCAAGAGTTGGTCTGTTTCTTCAACTTATGGGGGATCTTCAGTAATGGGTTCCTTTGGTTCTGGTCCTATGTAAGGTTTTAGCAAACTTACATGAAAAGCATTGTGTATTTTCCAATGAGCAGGAAGCTCAAGTCGATAAGAAACTTCATTTATTTTCTCAATCACTTTGAAGGGTCCAAAGTATCTACTGGAGAGCTTTGGAAAAGATGAATTTTGACCGGAACCTTGTTTGAGCCTGCTTTTATCAAACTTTAGCAAGACATATTGACCTTTTTCAAAAGCCAAAGGTCTTCTTCGTTTATCTGCTTGCTTCTTTTGTCGCTCTTGGGCAACTTTGATAGTGGCTCGAACTTGATCCATTGCTGTTTTTAAATCTGAAGCAAACTCATCAGCAGCAAAAATCTTATCTTTAGTGCGAATAATTGGAGGAGGAATCACTTTACCCTGTACTATTTCATTTGGAGCTTTCCCTGTGGATGAGTGCACTGTATTGTTGTAAGCAAACTCCAATAATGGAAGATATTTCTCCCATTGTGACTTATGTTCACTAACATAAGCTTTTAGCATATCCAAAAGAGTGAGATTTATCACCTCTGTTTGGCCGTCAGTTTGAGGATGAAAAGCTGAGGAGAACTTTAAAGTGGTTCCCAAATTCTCAAATAAAGCACGCCAAAAGTTACTTGTGAATTTGGAGTCTCTATCTGAAATGATCTCAGAAGGCATACCATGTAATCTGAAGATATGTTGAATGAAAAGTCTTGCAGCTTGTGCGGATTTCAATGTTTTATGACATGGAATAAAATGTGATTGTTTGCTGAATCTATCAATTATGACCCAAATCATATCATGACCTTGAGGTGTTCTTGGAATACCTGAGATGAAATCCATTGTGATAGATTTCCATGGATCTTTGGGCACTGGAAGAGATTGCAACAATCCTGGAATCTTCTGCCTATCATACTTGGATTTTTGGCATACCAGACGAGCCTCAATGAAGTTATGTGTATCTCTTCGTAATGTTGGCCAATAAAAGTAGCGCTCAATTGCACTTAGAGTGGCTGCCCTCCCTCTATGCCCTGCATAAGGGGGTTCATGACTTTCTTTAAGCACCTTTTGTCGAACAGGAAGAGTGACACAAAGGCGATTGTTCATGAGAAGGTAACCATCTTTGATGGAATAATCTGGTTGAGAACCTCCTTGCTGTAAATTTGACCAAATTGCTGCAAAATTAGTATCTTCATCATAAGTATTCTTCATCGTTTGAAAATCTTCATGATGAGCCACTGTAATAGTTGCAATGCGAGGCACTCTAGAAAATGCATTAGCAACTACATTTTGTTTCCCTGGAGTGTATATAATTTGAAAATGAAACATAGACAAGAAATTTTCCCATCTTGCATGTTTCTCCTGCAAATGCTTTCTTGAAATACTTCAAGCTTTGATGATCAGTTTTAATAAGGAATTCATTGCCTAAAAGATAATGTTTCCATATCTTTAAAGCATGAACCACTGCTAAGAGCTCCTTTTCATAAATGTCATACCTTTTCTCCACATCATTTAGACGGCGGCTTTCAAAGGCTACGGCATGGCCTTCTTGATTTAGCACTGCACCAATACAATCACCGCAAGTATCTGCTTCCACTACAAATGGTTTTACCAGATCTGGAATGATAAGAACAGGTCCAGAAGTAAGAGCTGTTTTCAGCCTTGTGAAGGCTGCCTTCTCTTTTTCCTTCCATTGGAAAGAGATCTTCTTCTTTGTAAGGTCATGAAGTGGAGAAGCCATATGTGTAAAATGCTTGATGAAGCGGCGGTAATAAGAGCATAAGCCAAGAAACGATCGCACCTCATGTACATCATGAAGATGAGGCCATTCTTGGATTATCCTGATCTTTTCAGGATCCATCTGAATCCCTTCAGAAGAGATGACATACCCAAGGTAATTTATTTTATGCATGAAAAATTCACTCTTTTTACCATTTACCAAGAGTTGATTTTGTTGAAGTAATTATAGAACAATTTTCAAGTGTTGATGATGCTCCTCTTCATTCTTGCTAAAGACAAGAATATCATCAAAGAAAGTACCGACATATTGTTGATGCTCTCTAAAGATGCGCTCCATCATTCGATTAAAGGTGGCTGGTGCATTGGTTAATCCGAAAGGAACCACCAAGAATTCATAAAGACTGTATGAAGTGCGGAAAGCAGTTTTGTGTACATCTTGTGGTATTACCTTAATTTGATGATAACCACTCTTTAGATCAATGCGACTGAAAACCTTTGAGCCTCCTAGACGATCCAAAATGTCGTCAATTCTGGGAATAGGAAACCGATTCTTCACAGTGATTTTGTTGAGGGCTCGATAATCAATGCATATCCTGAATGTGCCATCTTTCTTTTGAACAAGAAGAACCAGTGAACAAAATGGTGAGCTACTTGGCCTAATTATCCCACGGTTGAGTAGGTCTTTGACTTGCTTTCTGATTTCTTCTTGTTGAGGACGGCTCACACGGTATGGTGCTATATTAGGAGGAGAATTGCCCGGGATAATATCAATATGATGGTCTTCTGGCCTTTCTGGGGGAAGCTGATAAGGAAGATCTTCCGAAAAACAATCTTTATACTTTTCCAAGAGCTGAAGTCGCTCTTGGTTTTCAGCATTCATATTATCTTTTACATCAGTGACATAAAGCAAACAACATTGAACACAATCCTTAATTGCTCTAGAGACTTGCATATGGCTTACCATAGGTATGGTGTCTCCAGAAACTCCAGCTTGGATCTCGTACTTCTTGCCTTTGTTGGTGAGTTCTACCTTTTTTTTCTGAGAGAAGATGGTTGAATCTACTCTATGATTCTAGGGCATGCCAAGAATCACATCGCAACCATCAAGGTCTCCGATACAGAAGGTATCTTCGTCACTGTTGTTGGGTATCTCACACGCCTTACTTACGCCTACGCTCATATGGGAGTGTGCGGGTGATCACTAGGACACTGGGGCACTTTTTACTCTCGGTAGGAGAGGTTTTTTCCCCCAGATTATGTGTACTATTTTGTATGTGCTTGTGGTGCACACTTACGGGCACTTACTGTGTTCGGGTGTGAACAACCCCTTATAACTCTAAGGTATAAGGGTTATCATTTGTACTTTTAGCTTACTCTCTATTCAGTACTATTGCATTGGGTGTCGTGCTCAACTCTGTCTCTCACTCTCACACTGTCTACTGCACTTCAGCTGCACCTCGATCCTCTCCCATCTGACATTTGGTATCAGAGCTCAGCTCAGAGCAGTCTTCAGTCTGCAGTCTGCAGCCCCCGCCAGTTCTGCCCCAGCCGCCTGTTCCTGCCCAGTCCTGCCTGCGCCTGTCAGTCCGTCAGCGCGCAGCACCAGGCGACTCCTCTGCCCAGCGTGCAGCTCCAACAATCAGCGCGCCACCTGTACCTGCGTGCTGCCACCTCTGCCCAGCGCGCCTCCTGTACCTGCGTGCTGCCACCTCTGCCCAGCGAGTCCTCTGCCCTGTGTCTGCCCAGAGTGCCCCTTCGCCTGTCAGTCTGCCTGCGCAGCCTCCCTGCGCTGAGCTAGCCTGTGCCGTCAGCTCCAGCTGCCAGCGCGCCACCTGTCTCCACCAGCCAGTCCTGGGTACCGCCTCCTCTGCCCAGCGCGCGCCCAGTCCTGCCTGCGCGTGTCACTGGACCTGCACGCCTGTACCTGTGCGTCAGTCCGACTGTACCTAGCAGTCATTACCTCGGGAATCGTGCCCGTCGTCAACACGCAGAGGTAACATTCTGCACTTTTCTTTTACACAGGAGTTCGTGCAACAGGTTCAGGTTCAGCATTGGGAACAGGCTGAACAGCAGGTTCAGTTTTCAGCATTGGGAAACGTGCTGTGTCTGTCTGTGACACATTGAATGCACATTTTGGGGCTTTTGTAACAGACATTTGTGACAGAAATTTTGGGCAGAAAATTTTGGGGCTTTTGATGTTTTAGTGCTGCTGAGCACTAATTGCACCTTGGGAAGCGTGCATCAGTGACAGTTTTTTTTGACAGTGTACCCTTTGCACATTAATTGCAGACTTGTGTTTGCTGCAATTTCTGGAAATTTGCAGATTTCCAGCCCGTACTGCATTGACATTGCTCTATTACCTTTTGGGAAATAATGGCAAATCAGGGAGGAGATGTATTCACTTATGTGTCCAAGGAAGACCGATTGGATGGGAACAATTATTCCCTTTGGTCTTTCATGATGAAGAATGTATTAGTGGCCAAAAATTTGTGGGATTATGTCAGTGGAGAGGAAGCACGACCGGGAGTTGTGGCTCCCGCTACTCCTCCTCCAGGAGGACGTGCAAGAGGGCAATCTCAGCCCCCTCCACCTCACCCCGCTCAGCCACTTCCCCCAAGAACTGCAGCTCAGAAAACTTGGGATACACGGGATGCACAGGCTATGTCGCTGATTGCATTGGCAGTTCAGCGTTCTATCATTCCTCATATTCGTTCAGCAGCTTCTTCACAAGAAGCTTGGTTGATATTGGAGCAGATGTTTGCAGGAAAGAATGAGACTCGCATCTCTTTCTTGAAGAAAGAGCTAGAGACTCTAAAGATGAATGAGGGTGATTCTATGCAGGATCATCTCAACAAAATTCAGGACTTGCGGGAGCAACTCATGAATGTGGATGAGTACTACTCAGATGCGCAGCTGATTTCTACGACATTGAATTCACTGCCTTCCTCTTACTTGGCTTTTCATACTGCCTTGAACCTCACTATGAGGATTTCGAAAGAGCCCATCACTTTCATTCAGCTTGTCAGTTTGCTTCTAGAGGAGGAACAAACTAGACGGAACAGTGGTGTGGATGGTATAGCCTCTGAGCAGGCTTTTATGTCAAGGCAGAAGGGTAAAAACAGCCAAGGGAAAAATGCTTCGCAGAGTTCTGGTAGTAGTAACACTTCACAGACAAGTCAGAAACAGGGGGGCACGCAAGCCAAGAAAGGAAAATGCCATTACTGCAAGAAGCCTGGCCACTACATCACTGAGTGCAGGAAGCGCATCGCCAAAGAGAAGAAGAAGGAGTCAGGGATGTCTGTTTCTGCAGCTCCTTCCACTGCTAGTGAGTCCGCGTCCTTTGTTGCAGACATGGACTATTGTTTTTACACTTGCAGTTATGATGTCTCTTGGACTGATAGAGCATTTAGCTCTACAGAAGATGCTGACACTTGGTTCTTTGACAGTGGTGCTTCACGGCATATCACATCTCGTAGAGATTTGTTTGCTTCTCTTGGTGCACCTCCCGTTGGGAAGTCTGTTCAGTGTGCTAATAATGCATCATACCCTGTTCGTGGTATTGGGGAGATTCAGCTTACAGCCATTGATGGCTCTATTCTCCGCCTACAGGATGCTTTGTATGTGCCTGGCATTAAGAATAATCTGCTTTCCATTTCTTCTATGGCACGTTGTGGTTTGCAGGTCACCTTTGATGATGACCGTTGCATGGTCCGTGACAAGGAACACATGACATTGGTCTTGACAGGTTCTTTGTGTCATGGGTTATATGAGTTGGATGCTCTTTCGGTAGATCAGTCTGTATATTTGACATCCACTCTTACTCCTGCTATGTTAGAGGCAGAGTTATGGCATGCTCGTTTGGGGCATGTAAACTATGGCAGCTTGATGCTATTACAGCGTACTCAAATGTTGGATGGATTACCTCTCTTGGAGAGACCTCCTGAGCATTTATGCGAGGGTTGCATTTTGGGGAAAATGCATCGTTTCTCTTTTCCCCGTGATGTTGCTTTTAGAGCAACAGCCAGATTGCAGCTTGTGCATTCGGATGTTTGTGGGCCCATGCAGACACAGTCATTGGGTGGTTGTTACTATTTTGTAACATTTATTGATGACTTTACACGTTTGTGCTGGGTCTACTGCTTGAAAAAGAAGTCAGAAGTGTATGATGCATTTTTGGCTTTCAGTGCACTTGTGGAAACTCAGTCTGGTTGCAAGATTAAGACTCTCCGTTCGGACCGAGGGGGGGAATACATGTCCTCTATGCTGAATTCTTATTTGCAGCAGAAGGGCATTATCCATCAGTACACTACTGCATATACTCCACAGCAGAATGGGGTAGCAGAGAGGAAAAATCGGTCACTCATGGAGATGGCCAGATGTATGCTGAAGGCAAAGAGTTTGCCTCATAGTTTTTGGATTGAAGCCGTCATGTGCGCTTGCCACATTTTGAACAGATGCCCTACCAAGGCCTTGAAAACCGTCACACCTTTTGAGGCTTGGCACAGCCGCAAACCTTCTGTTGGCCACTTCCGTACTTTTGGGTGTCTTGCATATGCCCATATTCCACAGGTACTTCGAAAGAAGTTGGACAACAAGGCTGTAAAATGCATCTTTATGGGATATAGCAGCGAAAGCAAAGGCTACAGACTCTATGATCCCGTGGCCAAGAAGGTTTTTGTCAGCAGGGATGTTGTATTTGATGAAAAATCAGAATTATCCTTGGCTGGTTTTGATACATATCAGGCTGCCCGTGATGTCTTTGAAGGGCTGCTGCCCATCACATTTGGTGATTCAGCTGGTACTTCAGCAAATGAACCTAATGTTCAGCCAGCTGCTCCTATGGAACATGCAGTAAATCAGCACATTGCTGAAACTGAAATTCAGCAGGAACTTGTACACAGTCAGGAAGCAAGACAGGTGCCTAGATGGTACACGCAGACTATGAGAGATAGTCATTTGGAAACACCCTTGGCTGGTCGTACTCGAAGGCAAACTCGACTGCATGATTCAGCACATTCCATGGAGTTTGTTATGGCAGCATGTACTCATGATAATGAGGAGCCTGAATGTTTTGAGGATGCACGACATAGTGTGCATTGGATGGCAGCCATGCAAGCTGAATTGGATTCTATTCATAAGAATCATACTTGGGATTTGGTGTCTTTGCCAGTTGGCAAGCGTGCCATTGGTACGAAATGGGTCTACAAATTGAAAAGGAATGCAGATGGATCCATAGATAAGTACAAGGCACGGCTGGTAGCTAAAGGCTACGCACAGAAAAAGGGCATTGACTATGAGGAGACCTTTGCTCCTACCTCCCGTATGACGACCATTCGGTCTATGATTGCCTTGGCTGCACATTTTGGTTGGAAAGTGCATCAGCTGGATATAAAGACTGCATTCTTACATGGGGAACTTCAGGAAGAAGTGTATGTACAGCAGCCCATTGGTTTTGCAGTTGAAGGCTCAGAAAATTTAGTATGCAAGCTGAAAAAAGCTCTATATGGTTTGAAACAAGCTCCACGAGCTTGGTACGCAAAGATAGATGCCTTCTTGCTTAGTCAGGGGTTTGTAAACAGCCCATCTGAGTCTACCCTTTATGTACATAAAGAGGGGGGATCCATGCTGATTTTGTGTCTATATGTAGACGACCTTTTGCTCACTGGAACACGTCCTGATCAGATTTCAGCATTCAAAAATAATTTACAGCAAACTTTTGACATGTCTGACTTGGGTATTTTGCACTATTACTTGGGCATCCAGTTTGTACATGATGCTAGAGGCATTGGATTATGTCAGTCAAGGTACATTGGGCAACTTCTTGAGAAGTTTGGCTTACAGGATTGCAAGCCAGTTTGTACACCCATGGAACCTGGGCTCAAACTGTCATTACATGATGACAGTGATTTGTTTGATATCCATACTTATGCTCCAGCAGTGGGATGTCTCATCTATCTATGCCACACTCGGCCAGACATACAGTTTGCCGTTTCAGTTTTGAGCAGGTACATGCATCAGCCTCGTATGTCGCATTGGCAAGCTGTGAAGCGTGTGTTTCGTTACTTGCAGGGTACTAGAGCTCTTGGATTGCTTTATGCCAAGGGGGGACCACTGCAGTTACATGCTTACAGTGACTCTGATTGGGCTGGTGATTTTGATACTCGTCACTCCACTAGTGGCAATTGTTTCTTTCTTGGCTCGTCATGCATTTCTTGGCTTAGCAAGAAACAATCCACTGTTGCCACGTCGTCATGTGAAGCTGAGTACAAGGCAGCCTTCACTACTGCAGTTGAGTGCGTATGGCTTAGACGCTTACTTGCTGATTTGGATGTATCTGTTACGGAGCCTACTCCTTTATATACTGACAGTCAGAGTGCCATTGCAATGGCACGGAACCCTGTGTTTCATGCTCGCACGAAACACATAGAGATTCACTACCACTTTGTCAGAGAGAGGCTACATGCAGGTGATATCAGCCTTGTCTACTGTCCTACCACCAGCAATGTGGCAGACATCTTCACCAAAGCTCTTCCACGAGACAAATTTGAAGCATTTCGCGATGCTTTGAATTTGACGCCCTTTGGTGGCGGATGATCCTTGTACACTTGATCACTCTTCACTCCAGGGGGGTTTGTTGGGTATCTCACACGCCTTACTTACGCCTACGCTCATATGGGAGTGTGCGGGTGATCACTAGGACACTGGGGCACTTTTTACTCTCGGTAGGAGAGGTTTTTTCCCCCAGATTATGTGTACTATTTTGTATGTGCTTGTGGTGCACACTTACGGGCACTTACTGTGTTCGGGTGTGAACAACCCCTTATAACTCTAAGGTGTAAGGGTTATCATTTGTACTTTTAGCTTACTCTCTATTCAGTACTATTGCATTGGGTGTCGTGCTCAACTCTGTCTCTCACTCTCACACTGTCTACTGCACTTCAGCTGCACCTCGATCCTCTCCCATCTGACAACTGTAGCCTTGAATTTGAAACTTGAGCTTGCCAATGTAGGGTGTCACAGTCTTCACTGTGTCACCTTCATCAGCATTTAAAGCTTGGCGAACTTCTGCCTAAGTGTCCATCTCTTCATTATTTAATCCAAGCTCTTTAGCTAATTGCAAGGAAATGATATTTTCATTCGCCCCAAGATCTATCAAGAATAGTGCTTGCTTACCTTGCAACTGTCCCCAAGCTTTTAATAATTTACGCGTCTTTGGAGTGTGAGTTGTGTTTGCAACTACATCACTGATAGTATTGATTTTCACTGGCGACTTAGGCTTGTTGTCAAAAACCTTGCTTTGTCCCTTGTTTGGACATTGCTTTGCTATGTGGCCTGTTTGTCCACATTTAAAGCACTTCCCTTCTTTCATGAAGCGTTGCTTTTCTTTTTCGGAAAGTTGCTTTGCTTGTGGGTATAGATTGGAGTGAAATTGAGGAGCATTAGGATGCATAGGGCTTCATCTTCTTTTGATTTGATGGCTGCTTTTGCCGCTGTTTTTGTCCTTCATTTGGGGCTGAATACTCCTCATCATCAGCTACTCTCTTCTTATCATTCTTTTGGAATAATTTGTTGCCATTGTGCTCCATTTCCCATGTCTCAGCATGGTCAATGAGTTCCTTGATCTTCTTTTCAAGTTGAGATAGTGACTTAGTCTTATTCTTCTTCTTATGCCTTCGTCCATGCCCGGATCTTGAGGTTGAAGATGATGAAGTGCTTGATGGGGATGAAGATGGAGACGAGGGTGAAGAATGTCGACGCCTTTGACGATGATGAGGTCTTCCATGAGAAGGGTGTGACTCTTCGTCACTAGAAGAGGGTCCATCAGAGTAGGCGCCAGATGACTTTGAAGAAGAGGATGAGCTTCGATGTGATCTCTTTCTTTGTCTTGAAGTAGAATGGGACTGCCTCTTAGAAGTAGTTGGACTTCTTGATCGGCTCCTTTCATTGGTATGGCTGTGTCTCCTTGAAGCAGATGGGCTTCTTTCCTTGAATTCTTTGGGATTCTCAACTTTTTCTAGTTTGAGAAGTTGGTCACGAATTTGCTGATTCTCCTCTCTAAGACTTTGAATGGCTTGAAGGATAGCACTCGACTGATCCATTGAGACTCTTAAGAAAAAATATGCTCAAGCACTCAATGCAAGGGCTGAAAACAAACAAACTTATAATTGTAAGCACTACCAGTGTTGGGGTGAGGACCGAGCCAAAGCTCTGATACCACTGTAAACGCCCCGAACAACGTAGTATGCTTAACAATTATGATATTCGCTTGTTTTCGAGATTTAATATAAAAGAGAATGAACACTTAAAGCTGAAAATGAAAATTACTCACAAAATTACAGCCATGAAAATGTAAAAGTAATGGAGACAAGATTGAGGGTTAAAGATGGGCAACCCCCCCCGAAGGAATGTATTTCTGCTCAACCCAAGTCCCTTAGGGAAGAGCTCAGTTACAATCAACCTGAGAGTGAGGAGAAGTAATTCTCACTCTTACAAGATCATGCAAAGATGTACAAACACACATGCATTATCTATTATGCAATGATAAGAACTGATTTCTTTATAGTATGAGAGAAGAAAGAGGGGGAAATCAGCCTTTCTCCATCGTTGAACAGTAGTACATGGATAGGGCTTGCTTCTTGTTGCTAAAATGGAAGAAAGAGCTTGAGAAGAAGGTGCTGTAATGAATTTACAGGCTTGCTGTCCTGTAAAACAGCAGTGATAGAAGAGGGAATATGGAGGAATTTGATAATGGAGAAGTGGGGGATGATGATGGGGATGGATGGGGCCAGTTTCTGGCTATCTGTGGGTGCTGTACATGAGTTTACAACAAAGAAAAATGATGCTGAATGAAGAAAAACGAGCTCTTATTTATAGGAGAGGGAAGAGCTAGTACAAAAGGGGAAAGTGGAGTAGCACAAGACAAGTGTCCAGCCACATGTCATGAGATGTGACCAGTGGTGGGACACTTGGAAACTTGTGTGACAAGTGTCTTGACACTTGTCTCTTCTCTATGGCCTTCCTTTTTGGGCTGAATATTGTCAAGAATAGAAACAACCAAATTTAGTAAGCACAGTCAGAGTACAGAACTTACTATTTTTAGAATGACATCCCTATTTTTTAGGACTAGCATTTTTAGGCTAATTCG
This sequence comes from Lygodium microphyllum, assembly GCF_053477565.2. Lineage (NCBI taxonomy): Eukaryota > Viridiplantae > Streptophyta > Polypodiopsida > Schizaeales > Lygodiaceae > Lygodium > Lygodium microphyllum. Next base: position 117,252,547 of record NC_141137.1, on the reverse strand, counting down.
AGGCTCCTAAAATTTAGGGATCTCCTAAAATTTAGGGACCCCCCCAATATGGGTGTCATATGAAAGCTTTTTCTGTGTACATCGTAAAAACGGTATCAGAATCTTCATGTGACTTTCCTATGCAAAGAAATGTGCATTTCAAGCTTTCAGCCCACACATGCACATTATACAAGCATTTCATGATCATGCCATCTTGTTGATTGTAACTGTCTGTTCTGGTGGATCTAGCCCACACTTCAAGGCATCAATCCTTTCTGTGTGCGAGTCTAATCCTGATATGCGTGAGTTCTGGTCACAGGCGCCCAATCGGGCCATATAGGTGGAAATGTGAACTATCTTTTCTCTAACCCACCGTGTGGGTCTACCATAACCTGTGACCACTCATCAGTGGCCAGCTCCAATGCACTTTTCTTTATATCTAATTAGTGCAAAGGAAATAAATTTAATAAATCATTATATAGACAAATTAATGAAAAAGGATACAAATTCTGTTTCTATAGAGTTGTGACACCTATGAACCGCAAGAATCCTCAAGAAAAAAGTGCTGATGAGGATGGTGAACCAATGGTGGCAGCAGTACAGTCCACACTGCAATAAACTCTGTCACACGGCACAAAGAGAAATCTGTTTAGCAAAGATCAAAGGAGGAAACAAGCCCCAAGCGTGGCATTGTACAATCTGTCTGGCACTTATTAATCAAAGCAAGAGCACAGGAGGAAACAAGTGCCAAACACAGCATTACACAATCTGTTTGGCATTCATTAATCAAAGTAAGATCAGGAGGAAAAAAGGGCCAAACATGGCATTACACAATCGGTCCGCATGTCTCTGCTCTCCACAACCTAACATTTAGAAGAGTGATGTAGCTTTGAAGAGTGTGAGAATGAAGAACTGATGGGGAAGGTGAACCAAAGGCAACACTAGTGCAGCACCCCAACAATGCCCATACATTGCAAAAAAATCTTATCACACCACTGGCAATACTGTATTGAGCAGGGGATTACCAGAGGAAGTGTCTATTTACAAGCTTGGCTCTGTTATATCTCTGGTTCTTGATCATAAGTAATCTTGTTCACGTGCCCTACCATGTCTTTCCATTAGCTTGTTTTGTGGGGTGTTCTCTGTTTTACTAATTTGCTGTCTTTGAATTGGTCTTAATTTCCCTCGTAATATTTCTTGAAGGTGCTGAAAAATCAGGGAAGAATGCTGAAGGTGATTCATGGTGGGAGACATGGCAAGAGGTCTTGCGGCAGGATGAATGGAGGTGGGATTCCTAGTCTTCTTGAAATTATTAAAAAAAACTACCTCATTCCTTCAATGCAGACACACATTTAAATTCTAGTACAGTCAAGCTTAGATTAATTTGTATTGTAGAACTACACACGTGTTGGGACCAGTGTAATCTCACTTATTGTAATGTGCATTCATGTGAAAAAAATTGGAATATCCTGAAGGGTGTATCCTTCATGGTGCAAGCTTGTTTTGTATAAGGAACAGCCTCTGCTCTCAAAATTTTCTTATTGGTTTCCGTTTCTCCCATTGGTCCGAGCATATCTGTCATCAGAGCATTTATAAACAAGGTGGTTCTATATAATCTCTTGCTGCTAGAGTTATGGATTCTTATGTAAGGCAATAAAAGCCCACCCAGATTTGGGAGATTCTTCCTGACTGTTAGGGTTTCCAGATAAATAATACTAAATGCTTTTGCAAATAGCTGCCGTTTACAAAGGAAGATGCATTCACATTTGTTTCCATGATCTGACATCTTGCCAGCAACCTGATAAACGATCAAGTGTTTTTCTTTCAGCAACTTGGCAAGGATCGAAAAGAGTGCCCAGAAGCAAGCAAAATCTGGAAATGGTGCAGCAGGTTGGTATGAGAAATGGTAAGCATCTGTTAAGGAGGAAGTGATGACTGGCTGGACATCCTCTTTTCATTCTTGTTATCTGGATATGCATCAAAGAGTGCTCCTTCAAACTGCATATTTTTCTTATTTAAAGGTGGGAGAAATATAATGCAAAAGGATGGACCGAAAAAGGTGCACATAAATATGGAAGACTAAATGACCAATCTTGGTGGGAGAAGTGGGGTGAACAATATGATGGACGGGGAGCAGTTCTGAAATGGTATAATCTAAGCTTGTTCCTCGCGTTATGCATATGCAGGTGTATGAGGCAAATCTTATATGCACCCAATGTACGCACGTGTGTAGGGTGCATGTATGCATAAGGTGCATGTGTGCATAAGTTGGAAGATTATATAGGTGACCCGATTGCTTAGTTCACAACCATTGTTTTTATCTTCTCAGGACAGACAAATGGGCAGAAACAGATTTGGGTGCTAAGTGGGGAGACAAATGGGAGGAAAGATTTTTTTCAGGAATGGGTACAAAGCAAGGGGAAACATGGCATTCTTCATCACGAGGTGAACGTAAGTGCATCTGGCTCTCAATCTTAGAATGTCTCCATGTACGAAGTATGCTTTTGATTGGGTTGATTCTCCTTTGGAGTAATCCTAAAACCTGACAATATCTGAAAGGCTTTATTGATGGTTTATGAAGTATTAATTTATGACAGGGTGGTCAAGGACATGGGGGGAAGAGCATTTTGGAAATGGGTAATGTCTTTCTGTGCTTTGCTTACCATGACAGACTCTTTCAGTTTACAACCAATCAGTTGAGGAAATAACGTTGCTTTTGAAACTGGCTGCAAGTTTTCCACTGAACTTTTATTTTCCACAGCAAGGTACACAAGTATGGGAAGAGTACCAGCGGAGAGAGTTGGGATGCTGTGGTTGAAGAAGGCACATACTATGAGTAATGGATGTTATTTGAAATTTTTTTCTACATTTCTCAGATTTTGCACATGCCAAAACTATGAGCTCTGCACAATTTACCTGTTTCTGATAGTTAAGTTGTCTAATTTCAGGTCAGAGCCACACTATGGTTGGGCAGATGCCATAGGCAACTCCGCTCAATTATTGTCCATTGAACCGTTAGAAAGGCCTCCGGGAGTTTATCCTGACATAGACTTCAGTGCACCATCAGTGCCACCACCTACAGCATCTGCAGGCCCACCCCTATCCCAGGAACCCCCTGTGCCACCAATGGCACCCTCACCCCCACCCCCACCCCCACCTTCACCACCTCCTCCACCAACACCTCCATCTAACCCTCCATCCTCAAATTCATCACTGCCTCCCTCGGAAGAGGACAGCATTTAAGTCTTTAAGGGCCCTTGTAATTCTAGAACCATTTTTGTAGTCCAGTCATTTTTTGATGTACAGCTTGTAGAAATTAATGCATTACAGGTGTTCTTGTTAAGAATTCCAAGAATGTAGGTTTCTTTGACTTCAGGTCTGGAATTCTGGACAACTTAGGTTCAAGTTGCTCCATTTCTGTGAGCTAATTTCCTTTTATCATGGATGCTCTTTAGGATTTCATCTCTGTATACTCCGTGATCAACATGAATGCCAAACAATTGTCTGCAAGCTCTATTCACCATGTTTTAACTGTTGCATTCTATTTATCAAGTAGTGTAGTCTTGTCGAGAGAGAGAGAGAGAGAGAGAGAGAGAGTTTACGAAAAAAAGAGAGAGAGAGAGCACCATGTTTAACTGTTGCATTCTATTGATAAATTTTTTATTTTTATTTTAATTGGGGTGGGGGGTTTGGTGCGGTGGGTTGGGGCAGGGATGGGTAAAATCTACACAAGATAGTACAAGTGGGTGTGGATGTAGTTTATTAAATTCGAAGTAGGAAAAGTTGACGATTGAGAGAGAGGGAGAGAGAGAGAGAGGTAGCATTAAGAAATTGATCCTGGCCAAATGCATTCCATGCCTAGGTAGTCCCTGACAGGCATGCGCCAAAAGGGTACAAATATGATGAATAGTCTATCACTAGCTCCATCTAGTGGGTTTGGTGGAATGTGATTGTCATATTTATGGTAGGGGACAAGGCAAGCTCTTTATCTCTATTGCACCAACCATAGGTCCATCCTTTCTTCATAGCTTAATGTCTTCATGCTTAAATTGAGCAATTTGTGTATGATATTAGTGAGTGATATGAGTACAAAGACAGGATTTGAGATTGCTTTGTTTTCTAGTTGATTCCATAGTTTGTCTCTATTAACCCTGGTAGGTACTTTACCTCATTATTGTTGAGATATTGGAAAGAGAGATGAGAGGGAAAGGAAGAACTGAAACTGGACTAGAATCAGGTTTCATGGGAGTGCCATGTGCCACACTCCAGTGAAACTGCGGAAAGTGCTCGCCAAATACCACATGGCCTGTGCTGGTTGTACGCCCACACTGTTTTCCCGTGCTTTAAACTTGGCACCCGCGCTTTGAACTAGCCCCGCCCACGAGTTGATGCACCCATGGCATCCCCTGTGGTCATCACATCCCCTGTGCTTGTGATTTGGCGGGACTTGCGACCCTAGCCCTCAGGAGTTGACTCCGCCGTCTTGCGGTTCGAGACTTGTTGTCGACCTTGTATTCCATCATGGTTGTCGACCACCTCGCGCCCCGTCCCACCCGCCACTCAACATGATGTCTGTAGCTCAAGGTGCCACCTCCACGCCTCATACCCTAAGCCTTGCATCATATCAAAATAGAAAACCTACAGGCTATAGGTTCCACGTACCAAAGCTGCAACTTGTAGGTGAGTCTCTCTCTCTCTCTCTCTCTCTCTCGCTGGCTCCCTCCTAGCTCTGTCTCATTGCCCAACACCATTGCCACTCCTCGGCCCAACACTCCCCACCACAGTCGCCCTTTCACCTCCCCACCACACCCACTCCGCCACAGCTCTCTCTCCACCTCTCCACCACCTCCCCACCATGGCCACCTCTCTACCTCCCCACCATGGCCTTCCACCTCCCATAGTGGCTCTTCGACCTCCCCACCACGGCCAACTCTCCACCCCCCCACCACCACCTTGCCACAACTACTCTCTCTCTCTCTCCCCCATGGCGGCCGCTCCTCTCTCCCTCTCACCACCATGGCTACTTCTCTCTCTCTCTCTCTCTCTCTCTCTCTCCACCTCCCTATCATGGCTGCTCCTCTCTCTCTCTCTCTCTATCGTAATATAAATAAATAAATATTTTTTATCTTTCTCTCTTTATATATATAAATATACTATAGTATATATATATATATATATATATATATATATTCAATACATTAAATCAATCTAAATTTAAAATATTTGTCAAATACATGTTACTTTTACAATGGTTGTATTTTTTTGTAGTTACTACACATTTGTTGTCTCCATCAATTTCATTTTCTAGGTATTCATGTTTATGTTTAGTTTAAGTTTGCTTTTTTTTTTTTGGGGTAATCTATCGTTTGATTATAATTTTTATTTGTATATGTTTTTATTTAGTTGTTTTGTTACGTGCTTTGTGCATTATACATCATACAATCATACAATGTTAAATAGTGGTGATATGCAACACAAAGTGGTTGAGAGATCCTAACTTGGTTTACAACATTATTATTGTGAATAATTTTAATATTATTTACTCTTTATTAGTATATGTTTTTATTTTGTTATATACGTGTTGTGATTATGTTATTGTTTATGGTTTGTTGGAGCTCTCTCTCTTTGTGTATGAATCTTTATATTTTTTTAAATTCAGATTTATATTTTAAGTATTTATTAAAACATATTTTAAAGTTATTATTGTTAACTATTTGTAATCTATACTTATTTATATTTAAATTGATGTTTTATTTTATAATTTGTTATTTTTATTATTTTATTAATACATATTTTTATATTTATAATAATCGTTATTATGATTTATAATCCACTCTTTGCTAATATACAGTTTTTATGATTTTATTTGATGTTATTTGTTATTTGTAGTGTATCCTTTTCCAATATAATAGCATATGTTTTGTTTGGTTGTAATTGTCATGATGTAAGGAGCTGGGAAGAAGATATATTTTAGTGTAAGAAGCTGGGAAGAAGATATATTTTAGTGTGTATCCTTTTCCAATATAATAGCATATGTTTTGTTTGGTATAAAAAGGGCAAGACATGTAAATTTTCACATCTTTTGATAATAATAAAATTATTTTCTCACCTTACCTCCTTGTTTACAACTTCAATGGCTTCTCTCTGTTCTTTTCTAACTTTCTAGCCTTTCTTTCTCCTCATAACTCTTTTCTCTCTCCCCTGCTCTTATTTCTCTCATATATTAGCTCTCTTCTTGACAAGTGATATTAGTGATTCGGAGCCCATGTAGGGAACATGTCCTCTCATTTTATCTATTACACAAGTATCACAAGTGGAAAATTGAAGATTTAAGCATTCCCAAAGATTCAAGTCTCTTGAAGATTAAAACAGGGTGAAATAGGGCTATTATAGGACACTGCAGGGTATAAACATGTCATTATAGATACCATCATCATTGGGGTATAGGTGCAGATACTACAGGTTGTCCATAGGTCCTATCCAACTCCCCATAGGGTTTGGAAGCTCTTATGTACAACCATATTGCTCTTATAAGTGGAAACATGGCACTTACAAGTTAAGACAGGGTGTAGACTTAGACAATTCAGCCTTAGATATTGGGTTATATAATTTTCTATTCTAAACTTGTTATAACATGCTAGAGCTCATCTCGAAGAGGGCATCGTTGGTTGTGTTTTGAATGAAAAAGTTTGGGAATCAGAGTTTTCTAGCCGAAGTTATAGCCAATTTATTGATATGGAAGGCCTATAGTATGCTAGTCTTTGAAGATTTAGAGGATGATAATGATGAGGCAAATGCATTGAAATGAGAATGTTGAAGAGGAAGTTGGACAATAACAATTTTATGATCCTGCTAACACTTTTCCTTTTGATCCGGGTGGTAGTATTTCTTTTGATTTGGGAGAGATTCTTGATGAGATACATGTTGCCACTAGTTATTCCATCTTTGTGGATGCTTGGATAGGTCCTAAGAGTCCTAATACGCTTTGTATGAAGGGTATCATTCATGATAAGGATACATTTATCTTGATAGACACTGGTAGTACATATAGTTTTGTGAATAAGTTAGTTGTAGACAAGTTGAATTGTCTTCCCAATCTTCATATTACATGGATTATTGCAAGTGATCATACATGAAAGGGATTCAAAGTTTATAAGAAACTTTTGGCAGTAGGTATTCAACTCTATGAGCTCTAAATTGGCTCCTTTTACAGCCTATCATCCACAAAGTGATAGCCAGATAGAAATGGTAAATAAGCGGTTGGAGACTTACCTTCGCCATTTCTGTCAAGATGTATAGCATACATGTGACTCTTGGTTGCATTTGATTGAGTTTGCATATAATAACTCCACTCATACTAGTATTAGAGTTTCACCCTTTGAGGCTATGTATGGTTATAAGGTGCCCTTACCCAGAGTCATTTTCAATGAGAAAATTAATCCTCATGGTAAAGAAGCATTTGAAAGAATGCAAACCCTTCTTTAACAGTGTAAGATAAATCTTAGGAAAGCCCAAGATCAAATGCAGATGAGAAGAGGCGATCTTTAGAGTTTCAAGAATGAGAATTATTTATGTTGAAAGTACCTAAGTCTCGTTACTTTGCCTTGAAGAGGATGGATCTGGTAATAACCTTGCTCATATGTTTTATGGACCCTACAGGATCCTGATGCGTATTGGAGACTTGGCACATAGATTAGAACTATCATCTTCTACTAAGATTCATAATGCATTCCATGTTAGTCATCTCAAGTCATTCTATGCTACTCATGTGGATACAGTTTGATGAGCTATCGCTTATAGATGAAGGTCTTATTCAGTACATCCCTGAGGAGATAATAGATCAATGTGAGAAGAAGCTTCGGTCTCGTTTTATCATTGAGTATTTGATTAGGTGGAGAGGTCTGCCACCCAAAGAAGCTTCTTGGAGGCCTGAAACTATATTAGATGAGTTTACTTATCTACGGGATGCATTGGTGGCTAAGGTATAAGGAGCCAGTTATGGAGCATATAAGGTTCAAAAAATAGTCTATTTTAGAATAATTTTTATACTATCAAATTTTCAAAAACATGCCACCTACATAGGGAAAGTACTCTTCAATAGCTACGCTTTGACATGTGGCACATTTCATTTGGATACTTCTATCAGAAGTTATGGTAGATTTTGTTCAATAGGGCCTGTTTTTACAACAATTCATTCTTGAGCTTGCTTCTTGAAGATTTCAAGGTTCCAATCTCTTTTGAAGACATTGGGATCATGTATATAGCTGAGGCTTACCTTCATGTCTTCATTCCAATCAATATATCTTCAATCTTTCATTCATTTCCCATACTTTGTATAATTGAATGAGAGTAGTACTTTGTTTTATCCATCTTGCCTAGCCATTGTAAGTTTGTTTTTGTGGGTAAAAACCTTTGGACAGGGATGGATTGTAAGAAGCTAGGATGAAGATATATTTTAGTATGGAGTTATTAACAATACCTTGTCACACTAACATAGGTATAAAAGGGGTGAGACATATAAATTTTCACATCTTTTGACAATAATACAATTATTGTCTCTCACCTCACTTCCTTGTTCACATCTTCCATGGCTTCTCTCTCTTCTTTCCTAACTTTCTAGTTTCTCTCTCTCCTTGTCACTCTTTTCTCTCTCCTCTACTCTTTTTTCTTTTACCTCTTAGCTCTCTCCTTGACATGTGATTATATTAAATTTTATATTTTAAAAGATCTCTTTCTCTCTCTCTCTCTCTCTCTCATATATAAGTTAAAGAAAATAAAACTAAGCTTAGTTTTTTAATAGATTCATTAATTTTAAATTTTTTTAAATGTTTTGTAATACATCATTCATCAATGCAAAAATTTAAATATTTACATGTTTATTTATTAAGATTTGTCAAGAAAAATTAAATTCTTTTATACACATATTTTTTGATTCAATATTTTTTTCAGTAAAAGTGTTAATTGTATTGCAAAAAGATAGAGTTTGTACAGTGGAGGGGACTCAACCCATTGGCTGGGACTTAGAGGAGTTATAGGGAGAATTTACATAGAGAGCTTAGAAGTAGGCTTTCAGATAGGGGTAGTGTGGTATCCACACCAGAGGGTCGAATGTGGATTTGGGTGCGAGAGTGGGAAGACCCCTACTGTGGAGGGTCCTCTTTGCATATTTGCTTTCAAATTTATTGACATTAAGTCTAATGCTTGGCTCGCTTGTCTACTGTGTTAGTAGGCTTGGGGGAATTATCTATTGTCCGAGGTACAAGTGGAAGCGTGCTCTCTAGCTTGTTTGTGGCCATATTAGGCAGGACCAAAATCTATTGGGACATGGATGGTGTAGTCCCGAGATACGATTGTAGCAATGATTGACTTGAATAGTTCATTGAATTTCTTCTTAATTAGCTCTTCTTTTTCCTCTTTGGAAACTCTTTATCTGCTTTTGTTGATGCTGGTTTAAGCTTCTAGTGTGGCAAGTGTTCAGGAACTTCTTGCCACTTGTAGGAAACAATAAGCTTTGAGACAATGAAGAAAATCCACATGATTTTTATTAAATATCTATTCATTATTACAAGCACACCAAACTGTTCATAGATAGAGGCCTTGGAGGAGAGTCCAAAGAGATGGGGGGAGGCCATTGGCCTCTCCCAACAGAAATTCCCTCTAAGTAAATTTATAAGGGTGGCTGGGGAGGATGAAGCTTTGGAGAGCCATGTGATATTTTTTATTATAGGGGCAGTTGATGAACATATGCGTTAAAGGTTTGTTGTCTTTGCGACATGGGGTGCATAGCCCATTGTCTAGTCCAAGTGCCTTTGCTCGTACATGTGTTTAGACTGCCTTGTGCAAGATCATCCAAAGAAGGACCGATATTTTGGGGGGATGTAGAAGGCCCAAACTTGTTGAAAGAGATATTCCCATTGATGAGGGTTCCAGCTAATTAGCTATTTGCAGTTCATGTTAGCAATAACGTAGGTGTTGTCCCTCGGGAGAGTAGGCAATGGGGTGAGGGAGGGTTTGTCTTCCCAATCATAGTTTGAGATGTGGACCTATCCATCAAGTTGAATCATAACAGGGTTAGTGTTAGACCATGCATTTTTCCTTTCCTAAATTAGCCTTAAGTCATCTTGGTTGAGCCTGAAGGAAATTTCAGTTCATACTCCCTTTCGGTTGAGTTTGGCTACGGCTTCAAAGTGGGTCTTATCAATGGTGGGAATTGCTCAGTCAAACTGAGTCCTTGCTACTCCAGTACAAGGCATATTTAGGTTTGTGCATAGAGATGAGGGGTTTATATTTTTGCTAGGATTCCCACATCCGCCTTAAGATTGGGGAGGCTTGTGCTGGTTTAAAATTGGTGTAAGAGAGGATTATGGTGTGGATGGAGAGATTTCCAAAATGTGAGTGGCCTTCCACTTTGAATGTCTTGATCTACGCGAGGATGAGAATGACCGAGTCTTCTTCCTCGTTTAGCAAGCCCTTGATGATCAATTTTGTTGCCAACTTATTTTCCATAAAGCTTCCAACTTATTTTCCATAAAGCTTAGATTGATAATCCCTAGTCCACCTTTATCTTTAGGAAGCGTGCAAGTAGACAAGGCTAGCTTGGGGCATTTAAATGTGTTGGGGTCCCCCCCATAGGAAGTTCCTATAGAGATCTTCTAGTTGTTTGAGAGCCCCTTTGGGTGGTCTCTAGCATGCAAGGAAGTAGATGCACAGAAGGATGAGGATGTGCTTCAATACAACACAGTGAGACACCACACCTTATTGGAATCCCTTCGATCTTTCCAACTTGCTATAGATTTTTTTGATTATCCAACACCATCTCAGTTTAAGGGTAATCCCAAAGCCATTGGAATCCCAAGTAGCTTGAAGACTTTACCCTCTAGGATGACACCCTGTTTCAAGGATCCATTGGGGTTGGTCTCCGGACCAAGGTTCTAATGCCCATTTTTGCATGGTTGATCTAGGAGCCAGATGCCAAATAGAAGGTTTTTAGACATTACCAAAATGTCTCTAGGGACTCATTGTAATTACTAAGTGTGGCATTAGTATCATGCGTGAAGAGGTTAAGGATCATGTCTTTGGCATTGGGGAGTCTTATGCCTCTAATTTTTTCGTGTTGGATTTGGTCATGTACTAGCTAGCCTAGTCCATTTGCTATGATTGCAAATAGGTTAAGGATCATGTCTTTGGCGTTGGGGAGTCTTATGCCTTTGATTTTTTTGTGTTGGATTTGGTCATGTACTAGCTAGCCTAGTCTCTATGCCGCGATTGGGAATAGGAGGGAGGCCATCTTTCCAACTTGCTTTGGAATTTTTTGATTATCCAATACCATCTCTGTTTTAAGGGTAACCCCAAAGCCCATTGGAATCCCAAGTAGCTTGAAGACTTTACCCTCTAGGATAACTTAATACCCTACTTTAAGGATCCATTGGGGTGGGTCTTGAACTAGGGTTTTAATGCCCATTTTCACAAGTTTTATTTGGGACCAGATAGAAGATTTTTAGACATTTCCAAAAATTTTCTAAGGACTCATTGCCATTATTAAGTTTGGCATTAGTGTCATCTACAAAGAGGTTAAGGATCATGTCTGTGATGTTGGGAAGTCTTATGCTTGTAATTTTTCCCTGTTGGATTTGGTCATCTATTGGCACCTAGTCCATTCATCGTGATTGCAAATAGGAGGGGGTCCAAGGGGTAGCCTTGTCTTATGGACCTCCTTAGTCTGAATGGGCAAGTGAGTTCCCCATTGACCCCAATTAAGGTAGTGGCATTCCCAAAGAGAATGGAGAAAAATTTGACAAATTTCCTTCCCAACCCCATATCAACTAGAGATTGTAAAATGAAATCCCATTCTAGTCTAGCATATGCTTTGTCAAAGTTGATCTTGAGAAATACAAAGTCCTAGTTGTGCTTCTCAACATATTCAAAACCTTACGATTGCATCCGGTATATATCTACGTTTGATGAAGCCTTTCTGTTTCCTTCTAATCTTGGAGTGGAGATGATGGATCAGCCTACGTGCCAGGGCTTTGATGAATAGTTTATAGGCTGAGTTAAGATAGGTAATAGGTCACCAGTTATAGAGAAGGTCTCTACCTCCTTTTTTGTGTATCAGTTTTACCACTCCCTCATTTATGGAGAGCGGAATTTAGGTGACGGGAAGTGCTTAAAAATAGCTAAAAATTATGAATATCAAGGGAAAAATATTCAATGTTAAAGGCGGCGGCTCGATCTAGGACGATTTTAAGCGTCAAAGTGCTTTAAAGGTGCCCGAGCGACACTTGTTGATTTTTCATAATTTTTCAGACAGTCGTGTGGGTTGGCAAGAGTTACTAGCTAATGCGGGATGCCAAGCCAGACGCCCAGGATTTTTCAGAGCTCAATTCGGAGTCTGGACGGGGAAATGGCCACAAAATGGTCAAGATATGAAAAGGTGGACACTTGGGAGGTCAAATTTGAGCATGCCTTTTGAGTTTGGACCCCCCCCCCCCCCCCCCCCCCCCCCCCCCCCCCTCCCCCTCCAAAAAAAATTTTATGCACCTTATGAAGCAAAAAACGTGGAGAGAGAATGAAGAGGGATGAAAAAACGTGATCAACAGAGGGCACCGTTTTTTTCGCCATGGATGGAGAGAGGGCATCATGGATGTTACAAACACCCTGCCTAATGGATTATGGGGCTTCATTCCCTCCTGTCTGTGGATCTTATCGCCGTCCTTCGCTCCTCAATTGATGGCCTGAATGCTGAGATAGAAATCTAGTCTTTCTCTCTCCTCCCTCTCTCTCTTCTAAGGGGGAATTCATGTGGGAAGAAGAAGGAAGAAGAAAGAATGATGGAGGCTTGTCCGGCATGGATCGGATTGCTCCACGGGTTGGAAATGGTGATTTGTGATTGTGTTGAGCATGAAGTGCTGCTGATTTTCAGATTTGCAGCCATGGACATGAAACCCGAAACACGCAAATAAGCGGTAATTCAAGTTTTTTCAAAGGAAATTTGAGATTTCATGGCTTTTGATTGATAAAATGTTGTTCATGTGGGCTAAAAATTGTTTATGTTGCTGTTTTCCATGATTACTTGCTGATCATAATCAAAAAATCAGAAAAATATGCATCTTGTGGCTCAAAATAATACACTAAAACACATAAAATATGAAAAATCAAGGGAAAATGATAGTTTTGAGAATAAAAATGGAAAATGAATAGGAACACCAACTAAACTTTCATTTTTGCTACAAGAAGGAACTAAGGGCTATAGCCCATAATCTATTTTGAATTTTTGGTAATAAAATAATGCAAAAAATAAGAGAAAATACAAGAAAAATAGAGAAAAATCACTAAAAATAGGAGAAAAATGCATTTTGGGTGCGGAAAATTAATGAAAATTAAGAGCAATGTTTGTGAATGTTTGTGGGGACTGAAGCATGAGAATTTTCCTAAGTTAAATCCCACCTTCTTGTTCTAGTGTGTTTTTCCCGCTTTCTACACATAAAATGATGGCAAAATACCCTATAAATCTATACAACAATGCAACATTTGATCGATGGGAGGGTAGAGTGGTTAAAGTGTGTCTAAATGTGGAGTAAAATGATGAAAAGATTGCTGTTTTTGTTTGCATGCCATATAGGTCGGTGAATAATTATAAAATAAGGGCCTAGTAGCACGAGGGTTTCCTCGATGCTAGGTTTGTGCAACGCCACATAAGAACGGTGGTTGAAAATCATTAAAAGGATGTTTCCCACATGTGCACAATATTGATTTCATAACTGTTTGAGCACTTAGCATCCACAATATGCATAAATCATGGAAATATTTAAAGGTATCAGAAATCCTGGATGCACAGCAATTGCTTTCATTAGGACCTTGACCCACGTTGAGTGAGAGACAGGGCACCCTAAGCCATAGGCTAGTCGTGGGGTCTAGGGGAAAGAGAAGTAAGGACAATGGTACATTCCTGTATACGATTAAACGATACCTTGAGTGGATTTTGTGCGAAATGTTTATATGTTGAGCGACGCATCGAGGGGCCAATCCCCAAGGTGTAGGAGAGTCGCAGAGGGGTGGCGGCACTCAGCCGTTGGAGGACCCCCTATGTCTGTGCTTCGTGCCATTAGGCAATGTGTAAGGGACTCCCTCTGAGGAGTAGTGGGTAAGAGAAGAGTGGACTACAAACGACGTAATACAAACGCAAGACATTTAGGAAGGCAATGTATGTGTCATCAACGCTCCTGGCCGCGAGGCCGTGGGGTCGTTGAGCGCGTGTGATAGAGATTCGGCTAGTGCACGAGCCAGTGCCGGCCCGTTCTAGGTTCCATCAGTGGTGCGTCTGCCGGGAGCCGCTTAAAAGTGGCGGTTCTCGAATCCTGGTTGTTTAGGGACCAACTAGCAGTTTATGCCAAAGGATAGTGAGATTGATCCGTTATTTATTGATAAGCATCGTCTAGCAGAAATCCAAAAGCAAGAAAGAGACGAAAGAGCTAGGCGACGTGCTGAAATTTTTAGGAGATATTCCCCTAAGCGTAGCGGTGCTAAACCCTTACGAGGGAGTGGATCTAGTGGTCTTAGTACCACAAGCAGTAAGTTAGGAGAAGGTGGAAGCTCTAGTGCTCCCCTTCCTTCTATAAGCCAGTCTACATCAAGTGCGGGAGGCGTAACCCAACCATCCCCTATTCCTAGTGCAAATCCAATCCTTGTCATGGCGCAGCCTATTGCAATTCCAGCAGGAACGACGGATTTGCCAGCTCTAGGTTACCCGCTATCCATTTTTAATGGGTTAGTTGAGGAAGATGCGGAACTCCACATTAGGGAGTTTCAAAAGTTGATGTTTAACTGTCGCATTCAAGACGAAGGACATTTAATGATGTCCTTCAATATGACTCTCAAAGGAAGAGTTGCTATATGGTATCATGGTTTAGAAGCCGGAACCATATTGAATATTGATTCATTTTATGGAGCTTTTCGAAGGGAGTTTGCCCCTGAAAGGGGTGGGCAATATTGCTTGCGTGTACTCAATGTGACCCGCCAAGAACCACACGAGGATATTCGTGCTTATGCGAATAAAATAAAAGAGGTTTTCCGTAAGTTGGACACCTCTATTCCTATCCCCACAACTGCCCAATTGCAATATTTCCTACATGGTTTGGACTTTAATATCCAATTGCAGTTGAGTAGTGTCCCCTTGGGGGATATAGATACTGCCATTACACGAGCACAAGAGGTGGAATCCCGAATACAAGCAGCCTATGCTTCTCGAGGCAATTCAAATATGGGTTTAGTATTGGGAAACAATATGGCAATGGGCAATGGCAGTAGTGGCCAAGGGATAGCAATGGCTAACCCTAATGGGAGAGGGAACATGATGCAGAATGTCCCTTTATTACCAGCTCCCCCTAGCATGTCTATGCCTACGGGCAGTCAAATGGCTCCAAATGGTGGAGGCCAGGCGGTCAATTCTAACACCATGCCTGTGGCTCAACAACCAGTGCCTAATCGAATTGTTAGGCTGATGGAACGACATGGTAATGACCAAGGCTATGAGTCGAGTGCTTTCAATGTTCTTGGTGAGGTTAAGGACATGATGAAGCATTATACCGACATGATTACGGAGCAGTATCGACAAATAGCCGTTGATGTCAACTTCCTTAAAAAACAACAAAATTTGATAGGAAGTAGATACCTAGAGGAGGGTGCACCTTCGAGGTTTAGTTGCAAATGGTGTGGTGGGCAACACTATCCAAGAAATTGCCCAAATGTTAAGTGCGACATTTGTGGAAAATCCGGCCATTTAGCAGCTACTTGCTGGAGTAAGATCAGTTCCCTCCAGCGTGGTAGTCGGCAGCCAGGGCCTGTTAATCATCGTGCCCAAGGAAATGATTCCCAGCGAGAAGATGGGCCTAAACAAATACTTCAACGACCAAAGACTACAGTGGAGGAGCTACCTAGTGATAGTGGGGTTAGTTTGATTGAGGCTGTACGTGTT
The DNA here is from genome assembly GCF_053477565.2 of Lygodium microphyllum. NCBI lineage: Eukaryota > Viridiplantae > Streptophyta > Polypodiopsida > Schizaeales > Lygodiaceae > Lygodium > Lygodium microphyllum. The sequence continues at coordinate 117,236,598 of NC_141137.1, read as the reverse complement.
AATGATGCTGAAACCTCTAATCTGCGTGCTGTTCTTACAAGAGGTCAAAAGGGTAGAGAAGCCGACAAGGATAAGCCTGTCGATGGAAACCCTAAACAAGGCGACAAAGGAATGCAAGTTTTGGATCCTGCCATGGAAGGGGGACCTTTGAAGCCCGTAGAAAGTAAAGCCGATAAGGAACCACCAAAGAAGAAGGTGAAAGTTAAAAAAGAGGCAATAAAGCCAGTTCAGCGACCTAAAGAGCGGATGGTTTGGCGTGAAAAGCGAGCTCTATCGAACTATCATGAATTCGATTTGGCGAGCTCTCTTTGCGAAGTCAAGCCGGATGTAAATCTTTTACAGCTTATTAAGCTTTCCCCAGGAGTACGCAAGGAATTTAGAAAGATCCTACGTACTGGGTATATCGTAGAACCTTTGGGTATTGCGCGAGTTGGTGATGACTGGTTCGAGCATGCTGAGAAGCATTGCCCAAGGGTTGCAGCCTATGTCGATGGGATATTAGTAGATTATGCCATTGTCAACACGGGATCATCTGTTAACATTATGAGTTCTGAACTGATGGAAAGGTTGGGTCTTGCAATCCAGAAAGATACCTCCACAATTCTCAGAATGACAGATGATAGTTTGAGACAACCGGAAGGCTGCATTACTAAGGTCCATGTCACTGTTGCAAATGTAGAATGCATGTTGGACTTTAGGGTGATTCGTTTTGCAGGCCGTCCAAGTTACCAAGTATTACTGGGACGACCTTGGATCTTGCAAGCGGACTGCCAAGTCGATATACCCGCCGGTCGACTAATATTTGGCAGAGGTGCCCAGCGTGTGGTGGTTGATGCTTATCCTGAGTCCCCGCAGAGTGAGAGAGCTCCTCTATCTTCTATAGAATTGGAGACATTAGAAGATTTATATGCCAGTGAGACATCATCGAGTGATGAGTCCAAAGAGGGATCCACCATGGAAGACATATATCAGATCACTTTGAACGAGCCGATAGAGGGCCAAGATCGTATAAGAGATGCAGATGTTATCGAGCTAGACCTTGGTACGCCTGATGATTCGCGGCCAATCAAATTAGGTTCTATGCTTAGCACAACAGAAAGGGAGGACTATGTGGCCTTGATCCAGGAATTCCGTGATATCTTTGCCTGGAGTTATGATGAGTCGAGAGGCATTCCTCCTAGTGTTGCTGTTCATACAATTCCATTGAAAGAGGGCAGTCGTCCTGTACGGCAGAAAGTAACGCGTATGCCTTTCGAACTGAGGGACGGGCTGTTTGAAGAGTTACAGAAGCTTCGAAAAGCGGGTTTGATTTTTCCTGTGCAACACACGGAATGGTGTTCGCCGGTTGTGATAAGAAAGAAGAAGAATAATCAAACCGATTATGTGTAGACTTTAGGGAGCTGAATAAGCAGACATTTAAGGACTACTACCCGTTGCCATTTATTGACCAGATTTTGGATCAATTAGCGGGTAGGGAGATATATTCGTTTATGGATTGCTTTGCAGGATACAACCAAATGGCAATTGCAAAAGAGGACAAGTTGAAAATAACTTTTATCACTGTATTTGGTACTTTTGCGTACCATGTGATGGCCTTTGGTTTATGCAATGCGCCTGGTTCGTGGCAACGAATATCAGATAAGACATTCGGTGACATATCCCCTGAAGAGTTGAAGGTGTTTATTGATGACTTAGGGGCCGCCACCGTGAGAGGAAGGCAGTTGATCATTTTAAGAAAATGCTTCGAGCGCTGTAGACAATTTTGCATCGCCCTAAACCCACGGAAGTGTGTTTTTGGAGTACCTTATGGGCTATTGCTGGGTCATGTGGTCAGTTCGGTAGGAATTGCGACAGACCCTGAGAAGGTTAAAGTTATAGGTCCACCACACACTCCGAAAGAAGTTCATAGCTTTCTGTCTTCGGTTGGTTACTACCGTAGATTCATCAACGCCTTAGCAGAAAGAATGTTGCCACTTACAAATTTATTGTCCTTTAGCTGTTCATTTGTATGGGATGACCCTTGTAAGGTAGCATTCGAGGATGTGAAACAAGAGCTAGCAAGAACGCCCGTTTTAAAAGCACCTAAAAGAGGTGAGGTGTTCTATATATTTTCAGCAGCCACTATGTATAGTATCAGCTGCTGTTTAGCCCAAAATTGGGAAGAGAAGTGGTACCACCCGATTGCTTTTGCTAGCCGGAAGCTGGGGGTATCCGAAATCAATTATACCTACATGGAGAAGTTGTGTCTAGCGATGGTCTTTGGGACCAAGAAATTCAGACATTATATTCTCTATGAGAAAGTCGTGCTTTATACGAAGGCGGAGGGACTTCGATTATTGATGAATAAGCTACAGCTGCCTGATCGTCTAGTAAAGTGGTTGATCACTTTGCAGGAATTTGATTATAAAATCAAGAGTAAGCCACCAAGGTTGCAAGGCATCGTGGAATGTCTTGTGGACTTTGGGGAGCCGAAAGAATCTGTGGCTGAAGGTAGTGACATGGAGTTTTATTTAAAATAGATACGGCATCTATTCCCTCCTGATATGCTGCAATAACGCATTATTTATCAACAGGAGAGGCGGGATCCGAATTATCTAAAGCTGAGAGAAGGAAAATTAAGCAGCAAGCGTTAAAGTTTGCTTTGATCGCATGTACATTATATCGGCAAGGGGTTGATGATATCTATCACCGGTGTGTAATGCCTGACGAGGTGCCATTCATTTTGGAAGAGTGCCATGATTCTGCTTGCGGTGGCCATTTTGCTGGACGGCTTATAGCACAAAAGGCTTTAAGAGCAGGTTATTGGTGGCCTGCCATCTTCCAGGATGCGTTTGTGTATGTTAAGAGATGCGATATTTGCCAACGACATGATAGTCGAGAGAATAGGAAAGGACCACTCACCCCTATTATGGCGATACTTCCATTTGAGAAGTGGGGAATAGACTTTGTGGGTCCTATTACTCCGTCGTCGACTACACAAAAGAGGTACATCATTGTAGCAACTGACTACTTCACAAAGTGGTCAGAAGCACGTGCAACAAGGAAAGATGATGCTAAAGAAACTGCTAGTTTCCTTTTAGAGCAGATAATATGCCGTTTTGGTCCACCGAAAGAATTAGTGTCGGACCGCGGAACCCATTTCCTGAATAAGGTGATCAAAGGTTTGACAGAGATGTGGAAAATCAAGCATAACAAGACAACCCCATATAATCCGCAAGCCAATGGGCAAGTTGAGAGCACCAACAAGCAGCTTGTGGGCATCCTGTCCAAAATTGTATCGGAAAAGAAATGGGATTGGGATAAAAAGTTATACGTGGCAGTGTGGGCCTATAATACGACTTTCAAATGAGCCACTGGCCATACCCCGTTCAAGTTAGTATATGGGGAGGAGTGTGTCTTGCCTTTAGAAATTGAGCTGCCGACTATTCGGTTTGCCATCAATCATTCTTTGAGCGATGAAGACGCACTTTTTGAGTGCTTGACGACACTGGCACATTTAGATGGGCTTAAGCTGCAGAGCTTATTGCACCAAGAAGTGGCGAAGCGCCGAATGAAGCAGCTACATGACCTCAAAGCCAAGAAATACACCTTCAAGAAAGGACAGCTTGTTCTGTATTATGATGCACGACGTGAATTATTTCCAGGCAAGCTAGAGCCCAAATGGGATGGGCCCTATAGGATCGTTAGAATAGGAAAGAATAAATCCACAGTCTGAATTTAAAAATAAGGTTAATCTTAATAAGATTAAACCTTATTATTTCTGATTGCACTAATGCTATGACTGCCTTGCAGGTCTAGGCGAGATCGATCAAACATCTGCAAGGAAATCCTGATAGAGGTTGATGGGTCGTCCGATCCCTTATTTAGAACACCCATATTTGGAATAGAGGTATCATCAGGGAAAGCTCATTTGGTGGAGCAAAGGATACAAGGTGGTTGAGCAAGAAGGCGGGACATTTATTTGGGAGATCAAGGTCTTCTGCCATCACTGCCTACAAATTTTGATGAGTATCCTTGTTGAATTCAATGATGATGGAGGGATGGAGTCTACAGTCCACCCGTTGAATATGCTGAATTTCGATTACCATAATTACGAGTAGAGTTCCGGATGGCGGGATATGTAAACCCTTTATGGATGTACACCTTGTACTTTGATGGGGCGTCCAGGGGTGCATGCAAATAAGGAAGTGTAGGAGTTGTCATCCGAGACCCCCGACGACGCATTGTCATGAAGTTAGCTGCTTATCTCGGGGTAAATTTTACCAATAATATGGCAGAATACAAAGCCCTGATAATGGGTTTGAATATTGCAAAGAAGGGTGGTATCCGCCAGTTATTGGTGAAAGGGGACTCTCAGTTGGTTTTAAACCAACTCAATGGGACGTACATGGTACGAAACCCCATCCTTTGCATGTACCATCATACTGCCATAGCCCTGCTAGACGAATTTGATAGAGTGTCTTTTCAGCTGATTCCACGGAATTGGAATCAGTTTGCCGATTCTTTGGCTAATTTTGCGTATGAATAAGACCTCTTCTTTAATTGTGGCCCTTGTCCCAATATATCTATTGATGGTGAGACAGGACCTGGTCGTTTGTGGGGTATGCTTTCTGAACATGCCCTCTTTGGCAGACGATGGTTGATCTAGGTGATGCAGAGGGTAAGCGAGACTCATCTGCACATGTGATGCAAACACCTCTTGCGATATACGCAGGAGGGATGTGTCATAATTTAATGCACCTAGTTTAGGGCTACGAGCCCTGTTCCCTTGGGAATGGTATGCTTTGATGTCTATCATAGTTGTTTCCAGGAGGATGTTATGCGTAGTATTGTTTGATTTCATTAGGCCAAGAGGGCCGATTCAGTTTTGTAGTGAAGTGTTTGATTTCGTTAGGCCAAGAGGGCCATTTCCCTGTCTAGTGCGGGTGCGTTTAATCGGGTTTTTGTTTTACGTGTTGTGCTGGACAGGTTTCGTGTTCGTGGAATTTGGTGGAGCCTGGAGGAGCCTTTGCTGTGATGGAAGCTTCTTGTGGCCAATCCAGGTGATATTTCTCCTTTACGAGTACTTTTCTTTCCTGTTATATGTGTCTTTGTACTTGTCAAGGGGATACATTTTTGCTGGGGACCGGCAACCAAGGCATGAAGTCCCAGGTTTAGGCTAAGTATGTTTGAGGGAGGTCAGAGTAGTCATTGCCTCCTGTAAAGACATTGTCAGGCATTGAAAGACCTGTTTTAGAAGGAAGTCCTAGTGGCCCTGTTTTGCTAGCCTGCTAGGCAGCCGTTCTAGGAGTTCTTGTTAGTAGTGAGGCAGTTAGAGAAGCCTGCCAGAAGCTAATAACGATGATGCCAAGAAACTCTGTACATCCTAAAAGATGAATATAAATACGAAGGTGTGTAAAAAGGGGTTCTAACCCCTATCCCAAGAAAAGAAAAGAAAAGAAAATATATAAGCAGTTGATCATTGCCTTGCGAAGGCCTGGTAGGTTCCTGGGGACGAATCAGACCCGGGGCCGATACCTTGTCTTCCTAGGGGTGGCTTCTTGCTGGAAAAAAAATGACAAAACAAGGAAGGTTGGAGCGAAAATAAAAGTGAGCGTTAGAAAAGGATTAAGTGTCGCCTTGCGAGGGCTTGGTAGGTTCTTGGGTGCCGAGACAGGTCCTGAGGCCGATGCCCTGTTCTCCTTGGGTCACTACGCTCAGCTCCCTCCTTTTTACATGCCCAAGTATATTCATCCAATACAAACCCTAAAATAAGACATGTACTGAAAGAAAATACTCCTTGATCTGGCTATAGGAGTCCTCTCCTTGTAGGAGCTCCTAGTTGTGTTGTCTTTAGTTGGTAAGTAGTGCAGACTACCACTTAGGGCAACCTCTTTGGTAGGTTTTTTAGTTTGGCTGTGTTGGAGCAGTTGGTTAGCGACTCACTTCGGATCTTCTATTAGATGATGCTAGGCCTACTCCTTGTGGATGTCATGCCTTGGTTCTGTCCAGGGGTAGGGGGAGCATTGTGCTGAGTTTTATCGTATATTTCTTTTGTATCAGCTTGATGCTTCTTTGGTTGTTTATGTGCAGATATGTTCGTGGATTCGACGGGCTGTGTCGCCCTATTCCGTGGTCGCCAATGAGAGCGGAATTTAGGTGACGGGAAGTGCTTAAAAATAGCTAAAAATTATGAATATCAAGGGAAAAATATTCAATGTTAAAGGCGGCGGCTCGATCTAGGACGATTTTAAGCGTCAAAGTGCTTTAAAGGTGCCCGAGCGACACTTGTTGATTTTTCATAATTTTTCAGACAGTCGTGTGGGTTGGCAAGAGTTACTAGCTAATGCGGGATGCCAAGCCAGACGCCCAGGATTTTTCAGAGCTCAATTCGGAGTCTGGACGGGGAAATGGCCACAAAATGGTCAAGATATGAAAAGGTGGACACTTGGGAGGTCAAATTTGAGCATGCCTTTTGAGTTTGGACCCCCCCCCCCCCCCCCCCCCCCCCCCTCCCCCTCCAAAAAAAATTTTATGCACCTTATGAAGCAAAAAACGTGGAGAGAGAATGAAGAGGGATGAAAAAACGTGATCAACAGAGGGCACCGTTTTTTTCGCCATGGATGGAGAGAGGGCATCATGGATGTTACAAACACCCTGCCTAATGGATTATGGGGCTTCATTCCCTCCTGTCTGTGGATCTTATCGCCGTCCTTCGCTCCTCAATTGATGGCCTGAATGCTGAGATAGAAATCTAGTCTTTCTCTCTCCTCCCTCTCTCTCTTCTAAGGGGGAATTCATGTGGGAAGAAGAAGGAAGAAGAAAGAATGATGGAGGCTTGTCCGGCATGGATCGGATTGCTCCACGGGCTGGAAATGGTGATTTGTGATCGTGCTGAGCATGAAGTGCTGCTGATTTTCAGATTTGCAGCCATGGACATGAAACCCGAAACACGCAAATAAGTGATAATTCAAGTTTTTTCAAAGGAAATTTGAGATTTCATGGCTTTTGATTGATAAAATGTTGTTCATGTGGGCTAAAAATTGTTTATGTTGCTATTTTTCATGATTACTTGTTGATCATAATAAAAAAATCAGAAAAATATGCATCTTATGGCTCAAAATAATACACTAAAACACGTAAAATATGGAAAATCAAGGGAAAATGATGGTTTTGAGAATAAAAATGGAAAATGAATAGGAACACCAACTAAACTTTCATTTTTGCTACAAGAAGGAACTAAGGCCCACAGCCCATAACCTATTTTGAATTTTTGGTAATAAAATAATGCAAAAAATAAGGGAAAATACAAGAAAAATAGAGAAAAATCACTAAAAATAGGAGAAAAATGCATTTTGGGTGCAAAAAATTAATGAAAATTAAGAGCAATGTTTGTGAATGTTTGTGGGGACTGAAGCATGAGGATTTGCCTCAGTTAAACCCCACCTTCTTGTTCTAGTGTGTTTTTCTCGCTTTCTACACATAAAATGATGGCAAAATACCCTATAAATCTATACAACAATGCAACATTTGATCGATGGGAGGGTAGAGTGGTTAAAGTGTGTCTAAATGTGGAGTAAAATGATGAAAAGATTGCTTTTTTTGTTTGCATGCCATATAGGTCGGTGAATAATTATAAAATAAGGGCCTAGTAGCACGAGGGTTTCCTCGGTGCTAGGTTTGTGCAATGCCGCATAAGAACGGTAGTTGAAAATCATTAAAAGGATGTTTCCCACATGTGCACAATATTGATTTCATAACTGTTTGAGCACTTAGCATCCACAATATGCATAAATCATGGAAATATTTAAAGGTATCAGAAATCCTGGATGCACAGCAATTGCTTTCATTAGGACCTTGACCCACGTTGAGTGAGAGACAGGGCACCCTAAGCCATAGGCTAGTCGTGGGGTCTAGGGGAAAGAGAAGTAAGGACAATGGTACATTCCTGTATACAATTAAACGGTACCTTGAGTGGATTTTGTGCAAAATGTTTATATGTTGAGCGACGCATCGAGGGGCCAATCCCCAAGGTGTAGGAGAGTCGCAGAGGGGTGGCGGCACTCAGCCGTTGGAGGACCCCCTATGTCTGTGCTTCGTGCCATTAGGCAATATGTAAGGGACTCCCTCTGAGGAGTAGTGGGTAAGAGAAGAGTGGACTACAAACAACGTATTACAAATGCAAGACATTTAGGAAGGCAATGTATGTGTCATCAACGCTCCTGGCCGCGAGGCTGTGGGGTCGTTGAGCGCGTGTGATGGAGATTCGGCTAGTGCACGAGCCAGTGCCGGCCCGTTCTAGGTTCCATCACGATTGCATCCGGTATATATCTACGTTTGATGAAGCCTTTCTGTTTCCTTCTAATCTTGGAGTGGAGATGATGGATCAGCCTACGTGCCAGGGCTTTGGTGAATATTTTATAGGATGAGTTAAGATAGGTAATAGGTCACCAGTTATAGAGAAGGTCTCTACCTCCTTTTTTGTGTATCAGTTTTACCACTCCCTCATTTATGGAGAGAGGGAGGGCCCCATAGTAGACCGCCACTTTCTAGACTGTAAGAAGTAGGGAGATTAGGTAGTGTTTGAAGTGATGGAAGACTCCATTTGGGAGGCCATCCAACCCAAGGGATTTGCCTTTAGCTAGGGAGTCAATTGTGTCCAAGATTTCCACTAGATAGAAGTCCATATCCAACGGTGGTACTAGCTTAGGAGAGACTACTCTCTATCTACTTCGTGAAACGCTAGCCTTAGTTGTCGTCTCTTCTTTAGATGCCTGTTTGGTACTACTGAAGATGTTTAAGAATTGTTCACGAGTGATACACAGATTCTCCTCGAGGTTGGAAGCTAGGTTTCGTCCACTTGCCTGGTGAGGGGGGGACTCTATCTTTAGCCTACTTGGCTTTAAGGATTTTGAAATTTTCTTTCCTAGGGCAGTCAGATTTGTCAGGCCACTAGTCACGGTAGTAGATGTGGAGGCTATGGGCTTTGATTTTCTCTTCCTTTCTCAGTGAGGTTTTTTTGGAAAGTAGCATACTTTGAATCTAAGATCCTTCCTTATTGATAGATATGAGATGTAAAATCTTGTCTAATTCTGGCCAAGGTATGTTTTGCGCCTTGCTTAGAAATGTTTGGGTCTCCTTGATGGTGGCAGACCATTCTTTAGTAGGGCTATCCTAAGTGGAAAGTGCATGTCCCATATGTTCTTAATTCCTTGTTGGACATAGTGGAAATTTCTAGATCAACATGGAACGACCCTGCTTTGAAAGAGGATGGGAGTTCTTGTGAGAAGGTGGTCATTAGGGGTTTATGGTTTGACATGACTAGAGTGTGGAAAACCTTTTGATGAAAGTTCATAAGAGATGGTAGGAATCCTGATGTCAAGGCATAACACATGTCTAGCCTGACTTTCCTAATATAGGGGGTTTATGGTTTTTGGATCAAGTAAAGCAGGTCTGTTGGCTTGTGCCCACTAGGCCATGGAATCCTAAAAGGCTATCCCATTCCTTTCTCTTTGCCCCCCTAGAACAGTTCCTCTAGCCTTGAATCTATATGAGATTATTTTGACCATATTGAAGTCCCATGTATATTAGAGGGTAATGAATTGATTTAAGCAATCTCCAAGTATCAGCCCTAGCTTTGAGGCCGTGCTAGGAGCATAGACTGAGGCAATTGCCCATACCTCTTGGTCTTCTAGAGTTATTGCAACCCAATTGTTATCTGGGTCAATAGTCACCTTATGGAGGAGGGGGGAAAGGTCAGAGTTAATACCTATTGCTAAGCCACCATGCCCTCTGTTGCGTTTTGTGGAGTATCAATAGAACTTGTTCAAGATGTTGTTCAAGTTCTTAACAAAGGGTAGTCCCACCATTAACCCCAACAACCTCCCACTTAAAAGCAAATCTACCTCAGTGAGGAGTGAAAAGAAAAAAGAAAATACAATACAACATATACATAGATACAATAGGATGAGGAAAGTTGTCATCTCATCAAACGCCCATCAACCTCTTGAGGAAGGTAAAACGCTCCTATAGAGAGGCTTTTTGTGAGCGTCTGTAGGATTCTGGTTAGTTGAGATCTTGACAAGGTCAATAGACCTGTCCTTAATGACCTCATGAATGAAGTGATACCTCACCTCAATGTGTTTCATCTTCACATGGAAGATTGGATTCTTGGCTAGCTATATAGCACTCATAGAATCTGAATGTAGTGTAGGGATAGCATATGCAATACCAAGGTTAGCATCCAAATGACCCAACCAAATGGCCTCCTTACAAGCCTTAGTGGCAGCAACATACTTGGCCTTTGTAGTAGAAATGGCCATGCATTGCACCCTTGACATCCATGAAATAGCACCTCCAACAAAAGTGAACACATAGCCAGAAGTGGACTTCCTACTATTTGCATGCTCTACATAGTCACAATTAGTGTATCCCATGACTCTTGTATCTCCTGGCTACCATAACATATGCACATATCAGCAGTGCCCTTCAAGTACCTCATGATACCCTTCATGGCGTTCCAATGCATCTTGCCAAGTGTAGCCATATATAATGTGCCACAACACCAACTGCAAATACAATATCTAGATGGGTGGCTATTATAGCATACACAAGACTACCCACTACAAATGCATAGGCAAACTTGGCCATCTTGGCCCTCTGCTCATCTGTTTGTGGACAATTGGCTTATGATACCTTCACATGAGAAGGCAATGGATAGCCAATAGGCTTCACATCGTTGTGCATATGTAGGCGCTCAAGAACTTTATGGATATACTCCTTTTGTGATAGAGTAGTCCCTGAGTCTTGTCACGCGTAATGCGTAGACCAAGTATATGAGAGACTTATCCCAGATCTTTCATCTCAAATCTCTTCTTGAGTTGATCCTTAAGAGTATCTAGCTCATCATGGGTTTTCCTTGCTAAAATCATGTCATCCACATAGAGTACCAAAATCAGTAATGAACCATCACGGGCTTTCTTCTGTACAAGCACGGATCCATAGCACTACAACTGTAGCCTGTGACTGCATGAATGCATCAAAGTTGTGGTATCATTCCCTAGGTGCCTGCTTTAAGCCATAAAGACTCTTCCTCAATTTGCACACTAGGTGTTCCCTGCCATGCTCTACAAAGCCCTTAGGCCGCTCCATATATATCTCATCATGCAAGTTCCCATGTAAGAAAGCCGTCTCGACATGCAACTGATATAAGTCCAAGTCAAGCTGTGCAACCAAAGCCAAGACTAAGCGTAGGGTAGTCATCTTAACCAGAGGAGAGAAGACCCCATCAAAGTCAACACCATGCTCCTGGTTAAAATCCTTTGCTACCAGTATGCTGGCTTGGGGTGTCCAGGGGTACTTTTCAACTTGTACACCCACTTGCAAGGCAAAGTTCTCTTGCCACTAGGCAAGGAAACCAAATCCCACATACGATTCTTATGCAACGAGTCAATCTCAGACTACTTAGCCCTCTCCCAAGAGTGATTGCCACCCTTGCACATAGCCTCATCATAGGTGAGAGGCTCTTCTACATTTGTAATCAAGACATAATTTATGGAGGGCTCACAACAATTAGAAGGTTCTCTATCTCTAGTAGAACACCTCAATGTAGGCTGTGCTGCTTGTTTGTCATGTGCCTACCTAACAATTCCCTAGCAGCACATTTTAGTGGTCCATCGGGGAACTATCCTAGACGGCTTCACTTGGCACTCGTGAGAATGCATGGGTCTATCATCCAGGTTTCCCAGAGTCCACCCTGTAATGGAATGTACCAACCATTCCCATGAGGATCAACCTGCAAGCTTGGGGCCCTAATTTGACAACTGAGGTCTCAATGCATCAACCAGCTCCATTGGAGGTGTCCCACAAGGGCTTCTCGTCCAACTGGAGCGATCGTAGTTACACCCTTGATTCATGGAGTGCAACACTTTTTTCCAGCAATGGTTAGGACTCAGGGAACCTTAATGGAGTTCTGGCACAGTTGCCGTACCTTTTCCCTAAGACAATTACTGATTAAGGTTTTAAGACATGACCCTAGGTAAGTCAATGCTCGGCTCTACCAAATTTTTCCTAATTAACGTTTCATTCAATCTCTTGAGAGAAGCTCCCAACTTACCGGGACCACCCATCCGTAGGACGAATCTATCAGTCCTTCGCATTAACCTGCTATGACATATGAAAGCAGCTTCGTTAATTAACCCATTATCATAGGCTCCTTCGCATAATTTTATGGCACAACACAATGACAGAGAAAATAGTCTTTTGGCAAAACATATTTCGCAAAGTTATTTACAATGCTTTTCCCCTTTTGCCTATGCAAAAGACAAACCTCCATTCATCGAGAAATCCCTTTTGTCTGTGTAGAAGAAAAAAAACCCTCCAAGATTTCTGTCTCTTCACTAGTACTGGGGACTCTAAGATCCCATCGTGATTCGCGTGAGGGCCAGGCAGTTCTTAGGAGCGATTGAGAGATTTACGACCAGAGCCCCCTGTCACTCCTGCCTCCTCCTGCCCTACTGGATTCCTCACCGAGTGACCTTTCGCCATCATGGAGCCGGTCCAAAGCTCCTTACGGTAGTACAAAACAATCCCCCTTGGAGCAGGGTTTCGCGTCTACTAGCCGTGGGGGAGGCATAGCACAATCTTTTCTCTTATTATCATGATTATATATTTACAATAAGATCTAATTGATGCAAGCATAATCAATCTTTCCTATGCAACCATCAATGTATGCACACATAAAAAGGAAATAACAACAAGTGTTTTTAGCATAGGAAGTAGCCCCACCCAAATCTAGGGTTTTTCTTTTAAGGTCCCACCTTATTCTTAGGGTTTCGCTTCCTACTTGCAACTCTTTTTGGGGACCCGGAAGTGTTTCACGAATCTGAAGTCTATTTTATCATTATGAAAAATTTGGTATTTCTGTCCTAAAAGATAATATGAGCATTTATACTTATGTCACGCAATTCATGCGATGTCCCTAACCCGCACTTAGTAGGATTTCAAATGCTTTTCCAAGTCTATTTAGACTTTATAATTTGTATTGACAAAATCTTATCAACGTCCAACAAGTCCTACAAACTTCTGATATTTATTTAATTTCCTAATATTGATAGTTTAGGGTTGTCAAGTATTTCATAGTTGTTTTTGCTTCGACATTCTTGATATTTCAGGTTAGGTTTTCTCATTGATTCATACATGGGTCAACTCATGATATTGACACTCTCATTAATAAAATAATTAATATTAATGTTGCGTGTTTTTTCAGTAAGAAGATAAATTTTATTTTATTCTACTCATATTCCATGGTTTAATTGATGATGTCTAACCATTTATCAAACTTTCAACATTATCTAGAAAGATTAATTTTCATTTAGCTATGTCCTAAGTGCAATGCTAATTATTTTTCTGAAAACTTTATTCTAAGCAATTCAAACATCATAGATGTAATTTTTATAAATTCACCTTTCAAATATCAAATTGTATTACTACACATCTAATTTATATGCATCTAGTATATATTTTTCTATTCAAATTTATGTTGATTTAATGCATTGATTATTTCATGATATTATTTAGATATTTTTCTATAAATTATTAATAAACTCATATGCATCTACTTATCATTAGCAAAATGAAATAGAGATAGTCACTTTCAGGGAGAAATTATGAAATATTCCCTTCCCTAACACCGTCTACCCTTTTTGTTATTATGATTACATGGGTAATTAATAAAATGATAATAATTATAACGAAATAAACCATAATTACGATATTTTTTAATGACATGCATATAATCCTTTTCCAAGTGAAAGACTCTTTTCACTAAATAGTTAATTATTATATTACTTAGGCTATTTTCCTACGTGATAGTTCATATGCATTTTCTTTAGAATGCGTTTATAATAATTTAAAGCCAAATATAGTGATAAGCTTATAAAACATTATTTTTTTCCAAACCGACGAGATGTTACCTCTCTTAGCTTTTCTACAACGAGGGTTTCGCCAATTCCTACTGGATCATTTTTTCCATCAACTGCGTTCTTTGCTTCCCTTGCTTCAAATGGGCGTTTGAATTTCTACGACCTCGTGGAGCCATGGATGTCAGGTGAAATTGATGTGTAGTTCAAGGAGAGTTGGTGGTTATCCAGAAAAATTTCGCCAGTGTTTTGCTTAGCGATATGGCTATATGGAAGGAAGGCATAATATGGGGTAGAGAAAATGGGAATGAGGTAGAAGAGGGGTATTTTCCTCCTTCAAGGCTCAAGCTACAATGGAAAAGAGAACTAGAGAAAAATTTCCCTCATTAGGAGGTCTTCCTTCTTGCTTTTTTGTGAAGAAGAAGGGGTGTATTTATAGCCATGAGGGAGAGCATGCAGTCAACTCATTATTTTGGCTACTTGTGAAGAGCTAATAAGCTTTATATGAAATAACTGCAATAGTTGCATACTATTTCTTACATGCATGCAACCTTGACTATTTACCAAATTGACAAGCATCACATACATGACCAATATCTGTATACTGAAACTTGGGTAAACCTGTCACAAGCTGTTTCTTTTGCATCATTTGCAACTATTGAAAATTAACATGCCCCACTCTCTTATGCCATATTTCTAAGTCCTTAATTGTGCCAGAGCCATGGGCAAACATTGCTGATTTCAGCTGTGGTAAAGTGGCATCAAGAGTAAACATCCTATCATTCCTATGACCACGAGCAATCAATTTGCAGCCATTACCAAACTCCTCAATAAAGCATCCATGCTTGTTAAATTGGACTTGCAAATTTTGCTCAGCCATCTGACCCACATACAATAGACTTTTAGTAATTGATGGGACATGCAATACATCATGTAAGTTCTTCTTCCTGCTATCATAGATTACCAAAGGTACTTTGTCTTCATGTTTTATGCTATGCTGCGTGTCATCCCCTATGCATACATAGCCATTCTTCTCAGGCACCATATCTGTAAACTAGTCACCATGAGGTGTCATATGATTCAATGCCCCCGAATCAATGTACCAAACTACATCCTCATGAGACTTCTCAGCAGCCCTATCTTTCACATATGTCGTGGCAAATAATCTATCCCTAGATGCATCTTTTGCTTGACTGGATGATGCATAATGTCCATGCTATTTGCCTCTTTGATTACCCTGCTTCTTCCATCAGTCCTTGGCAATATGACTATACTTTCCACAGTAGTGACAATCCTTATCCTTATTAGGATTGGCAGATGGATGCTGCTATTGGTAGGAGCCTCTGCCTTTAGGGTTAGATCTCCCCCGTCCTCTGAAATTTCCACCTCCTTGTGCATTTGAACTCTATTGGTTATTATGACCATAGGACACATTTTGATGGCCTCCTCTGCCAAAACCATAACCTCTACCATGGCTGCCACGACCGCGTTGATTCAAATAAAATACAACATCCTTGTTCTTGGAGCTACTAAAACTTGTGGCCAATCCAAGTTTAACCTCTTCATGAATAAGCAATGCAACCAGCTCATTGAAATTCGGCACTTCAGCTCACACAGAGATGGAAGTATCAAATGACTTATATTCAGATCCCAAACCATTTAATGTCACTGCAACCATGTCTTCATCCTCAACCTGTGTGCCTATGGATGCCAGCTGATCCACAATAGTCTTAATCTCTATGACATAATCTTGTATAGATATGCCTTTACTCTCCATGTTGTTGAGTTTCTACTTCAACTGTATCTTCCTGGCACTGGTAGTTGTGCCATAATACCTGATCAATATGTTCCATGCATTTGCTGTGCTGCTGACTTGCAATTCATGATCTGCATTACCATAGCATCCGAGATACACTAATATAACCAGTGTAGCACCGTGCGAGCTCTTTCCAACCAAGCTCGATGCTCTCATCTTTGATCAGCTGCTGTAGGATTCCTCTTTGGAAATTCAGGTTCAGCTTCAACACCTATCACCAAGTCCCAATATCATTTTTCTATCAAGAAATTCTCCATGCGGAACTTCCATATGGCATAATTATTGCTATCAAGCTTTTCCCCCACTATCTGGGTTATATTGTCGGTTCTATCTACATTTGCCATGTTGCAAACAATGCCTAACTACCTGCAAGGCCAACAAGTCTAATAGACTAACTAAAGTCTTTGACTGTTTATGATAGTTTTATCTAATAAATTCACTGCTAAAACCAGAGTATTTCAGCCCCTTAACATCTCAAAACAGAGTATTTCAACCCCTTAATATCTCTAAAACCAGAGTATTTCAGCCCCTTAACATCTCAAATCATCCGCAATATGTGGTATAACCCGTAGGTATATCAGTCAATACATAAACCATGTAAGTGTTTTAACTTTGTCTCATGCAACCTTACTGTCAGAGTACATACATGCAGTTTGAAATCTGTAAACTATCAGTGAACATCAGCTAATTCACAACTAAAAACGATATGTATACATGTCATACATGCTCCAAAACTTCATAGACATCTACTAGTACATGTAGCAGTCCAAATATGACCATACGGACACAAATCAGTGCATAACTAGTAAGTACAAGTGTCAAAACTCCTATTCACAGATTGCAGTCAATGAATATTTAGCAAAGAAAGGTTTATCTAGCTCCAAAATTTCTTCAAATCAATTCATACATTTGCTTCAGTATGTCGGGGACAATACATGGCCATTCATACAACCATAGACACTATGTCTTCAAGAAGCAATGTCGTGGATTGCATTCTCTACTTGTAACTAGCCAAGACACTTTAAATGCATTTGATTTTAGTTCTAGACATCATTTTTTAGTAGCATTCAATGCTTGTCCTAATGCTTCAAACATTCCCAAACATATCCCAAACCATACATTTGATAGGGACCAATTAGTGTCATGTAGTGCTTCAGGCAAATACCATGTTTGCTGTCCACAGTTTTATGAAAGTTTTCAACCTATAATTTTTAGATCTATAAATGCATTCCAAAACTGAATTTTTAATCCTTTTAATCATCCCCAAGTGTACATGGGTATTTCCCATATATTCACCCAACATTCTAGCTAGTCATAACCATCATTCCAACGCATGTATGGATCAAACGATGCCTAGTATTAGTGCTAGAAATTCTAGGATAGATTTCAGCCTGTGTCAGATACTTCCAGATCTGAGTATTTTTGTAAACAAACTTCAGTTCCAAGACTTAAGAGTCAATGCATATGTCCTTCTTGCATATACCTATGCTTCAATGATGCTTTCTGAGCATGACATATAGCTCCAAGATCATGTCAAGGTAGCATACATGATGTGTATTCTCTGTTATCAACAGTTCAAGACTGAATTTTAGATTTGTACATTCATGTCTCAGCTCATAACTGAGTCCTCTCTAGAGTATTTCCATACGATAATCTTCGAGCACCTTTCAAAGGGTATGCAAGCTATAGATCACTTGAGCAGTGACTACTTTACTGATTTGTAGTCATAGGGAGCAGTTTGGACAGTATGCGCAATCACGCTAGCTAGTCTAGAGGTTGCTGTTGCTACTTGTGTGGTTAATGATGACACCAGGTGCAATCACAATGACTGGTCCAGAGGTTGCTACTGTTGCTCATGTGGTTAATGATGACAAATGTGAAAGGGAGCGACGGATCGAAGGTTGGACTCGAGAGCTATGGCGGGAGAGCAAGAGCAAGAAAGGGAGAGACTAGAAATGGGAACTCCAACAGTCACAATGTGTGACCGGGCTTTTCTTTATTTAAACTGTCACTAAAAGAATAAAGAATAAAGTGACGGTGACGGGCGTCCGCCACCTACAGTGTGCAGTGGCCGTGACTGTCAGTGTAGTAATACACGGGTGGCTAGGCAGAGGCACCTTTACCCCCAACAACCTCCCACTTAAAGGTGAATCTGCCCCAGTGAGGAGTGAAAAGAAAAAGAAAAAAGACAGTACAACATGTACACATGTACAACATGTACACATGTACAACAGGATGAGGAAAGACGTCATCTCATCCCATGCCCATCAACCTCTTGAGGAAGGCAAAGCGCTCTGTAGAGAGCTTTTCGTGAGCAGATCTGCAAGATTCTGGTCAGTCGAGATCTTGACAAGATCAGCAGACTTGTCCTCAATGACCCCACGTATGAAGTGATACCTCACCTCAATGTGTTTCGTCTTCGCATGGAAGACCGGATTCTTGGCTAACTGAATAGCACTCATAGAATCCGAATGCAGTGTAGGGATAGCATCAATACTAAGGTCATCAACTAAATGACCCAACCAAATGGCTTCCTTGCAAGCCTCAGTGGCTGCAATATACTCGGCCTCTGTAGTAGAAAGAGCCGTGCATTTCTGCACCCTGAACATCCAAGAAACAGCACCTCCAACATAGGTGAATACATAGTCGTAAGTGGACTTCCTACTATCTGCATGTCCTGCATAATCAAAGTCAGTGTACCCCACGACTCCTGTATCCTAGCTGCCATAGCATATGCACATATCTGCAGGGCCCTTCATGTACCTCATGATACCCTTCACGGCATCCTAATGCTTCTTGCCAGGTGTAGCCATATAGCATGCCACAACACCAACTGCAAAGGCAATATCTGGACGAGTGGCTATCATGGCATACATAAGACTGCCCACAGCGGATGGATAGGGAATCTTGGCCATCTCGGCCCTTTGCTCATCTGTCTACAGACAATCAGCCTATGATAACTTCACATAAGAAGGCAATGGACAGCCAATAGGCTTTACGTCATGCATGCAGAAGTGCTCAAGGACTTTATGAATGTACTCCCTCTGTGACAAGTAGAGGAGTCCCTGATGCCTGTCGCATGTAATGCGCATACCAAGTATGTGAGCGGCCTGTCCCAGATCTTTTATCTCAAAGCTCTTCTTGAGCTGAGCCTTAAGAGCATCTAGCTCATCATGAGCTTTCCCTGCTATTAACATATCATCCACATAGAGTACCAAAATCAATAAAGAACCATCACGAGCTTTCTTCGTGTAAAGACACAGATCCATAGCACTCGGGCTATAGCTCTGTGATTGCATAAAGGCATCAGACTTATGATACCACTCCTTAGGTGCCTGTTTCAAGCCATAAAGACTTTTCTTCAATTTGCACACTAGGTGTTGCCTGCCAGGTTCTGTAAAGCCCTTAGGCTGCTCCATATAAATCTCATCATGCAAGTCCCCATGTAAGAAAGCCGTCTTGACATCCATATGGTATAAATCCAAGTCAAGCTGAGCAACCAAAGCCAAGACTAAGCGCAGGATGGTCATCTTAACCACATGAGAAAAGACCTCGTCAAAGTCCACACCATGCTCCTGCTTAAAACCCTTTGCTACCAATCTAGCCTTGTATGATGGCTTGGGGTGTCTAGGGGTACTTTTTAGCTTGTATACCCACTTGCATGGCAAAGCCTTCTTGCCCGTAGGCAAGGAAACCAAATGCCAAGTGTCATTCTTATGCAGGGAGTCTATCTCAGACTGCATAGCCCTCTCCCAGGAGTGACTGTCACCCCTGCGCATAGCCTCATCATAGGTGAAAGATTCTCATGCATCTGTAACCAAGACATAATGCATCGAGGGCTGAAATCTATCAGGTGGACGTCTGTCTCTAGTAGACCATCTCACGGCAGGCTCTGCTGCCTGCCCAGTTGCCTATACAACGCCCTGACCATAAGCATCTATTGTAGCTGTAGGCTGTCCAATTGGCTATGCGGGAGCTCTCGGCTCCTCTTGAAATATGACCCTGCGGATCTCAATAACTCTCTTAGGTTGCCTATGCATCTTGTCTTCATGGAAGACTACATCATGACTACGGATGACTTTTTGCACCTGCGGGATCCCAGAGACGGTAACCCATCTCGCCTGCATCCCCATAACCAAGGAAAATGCATTTGATACTCTTGGGATCTAGCTTACTTCTCTTGTCCCTGGGCACATGGCAAAATGCCTCACATCCAAAGACACGGAGATACGCATAAGAGGGAGGTTTTCCAGTCCATACCTCCTCTGCAACCTGGAAATCCAAACCACTAGAGGGTGATCTGTTTATGACATGCACAGTTGTACTAACTGCCTCAGCCCAAAAGCTCTGTGGTAGGCCTGCATGGCTAAGCATATTGTGTACACGCTCCTGGATGGTTCTATTCATCCGCTCAGCCAAACCATTTTGGAGGGGTGTAGGGGGTGGTCAACTGATGCTTAATACCCCTCTCATCACATAACTACTCAAAAGCACGTGAGACATACTCACCCCCATTATTTGTCCTTAGGCATTTTAGCCTATAACCAATGCAAGCCATCTCTGAAATATAGCCAAGACATCAGATTTTAGCTTAATGGGATAAGCCCAAAATTTTCGTGAAAAATCATCTATGAATGTAACAAAATACTTTGCACCACCTATAGACTGACAAGGCATGGGCCCACAGACATCCGAATGTACCAATGCCAAGGGCTCACTCATGCGTGGCCTACCAGACTTCTTATGCGTAGACCTAGTCTGCCTACCATAAAGACAATGCTCACATGAATCAAAACATGCATAATCAAGGGGCGGTAAGTACTGCAAACTAGAAAGCATTTTCATTCCTTTCAAAGACATATGGCCCAAACGGGCATGCCAAAGAGATACATGTGGGATAGAACCCACAGACAAAACATGATCAAGGAAAGAAGCAGATATAATCAAGAGGTAGAGACTGCCAGCCTTGGCACCTCTCGCAATCACAAGTTTGCCACGAGTGAACTTCCATGCAAAGTCTCCAAAAGATACATGATAACCTGCGTCATCAAGTTGTCCACTTGACATGAGACTGCGTGTCAAAGCAGGTACATGATGTACATCCTGCATAACAAAACTGCTGCCAGAAGGAAACTGCAGCCTAACATCACCAATGTCCACAATATCAAGAGAGCTATCATCACCCAAGCGCACAGAACCCGAAACAGTATGGTATGAATGAAACCACTCTCGGCAAGGTGTCACATGAAAGGACGCACCTAAGTTCGAGAGCCAACACTGTGCATACATAGAGTGTATCTTTGTCATCTACGAAGCACTAGAAGAGGCTGCTAGGATATAATCATCATCATCAACATTCTCAGGCTTCATAACATTGATCTCTTCGATTTTAACACTAGACTTTGCAGGCACTATGCTGCGATCAAAAGACTTATCATGCACTTTGTCTTTTCCCTTATCTTTGTGCCTTTCATTGCGCAATTCATGGCATTGTGGCCTAATATGGCCCTTTTTCCCACAATGGTGACAAGAACATCTGCATTCCTGCCACGGGATTTGTTACGTGACTTCCCACGAGACTTGGACTGAGATTTTTGAGAATCCCGTCCACGGCCACTGCCACTTCCATGCTTTCCATATCCATCATTCCTACCTCTAACTATCATAGCATGAGACACATGAGAGGTATCCAAATTCTTACGGTTAACCTCTTCCTGGAGAAGAGCACTCTCAACATCAGATAATTTCAAGGTAGCAGTAGAGGCACATAATGCAGTGCGGAATACATCCCATGACTCATTAAGAGTACCAAGCAAGAAAAGAGGAGTGACATCCTCTGCAAAAGTGATGTCCTGTGAAGTCAAGTTCTTGAGTATAGCATGGAACTGGCTCAAGTGAGCAGACATAGTTACATTCTCCTTCATGTGTAGATCCATAAGCTGCTTCAGCCAATACATTTGACTCGTTGGACTTTTCTTGTCATAGAGATTCTTGATTTTATCCCACAACTTCCATGCACTTTGTTCTTCCTCAAATACATTGTAGTGAACCTATTTTGTGAGAGACAATACAATGGTGGACTTGCATAACTCATCAAGCTCAAACCATTCCTCATCTGGCGCAGTTGCAGGTGGATACTCGCTTAACCTCAAAGGTTTGATTTGCGATTTTTGCACCAATACCTGCCAAATCTGGCTCTTCCAATAAGAGTAATTCGTACCATCAAGCTTAGTGATGTTGAAAATAGCATGATCAGTGGATGAAATCGCCATAATGCAGGCTGGAAGACTATAGACAGTTTAAAATTGCTTACTGTTTACTGCAAAAAATGATTTAAAAAATCACCAAAATCGAGAAAAAATGGTGAGGAAAGTGGAACCAAAGCTGCTGCCCACCAAGTACTAGTGAAAGTACATCATTTCAAAGTGTTTCAGTATGAAAAATCCATGTCAGCCCATACATATATGCTTGCTGTAATAAATTTCAGATTTCAGTAAAAAGAGAGCTAACAGTGCCAAAATTAGATCCCAAGGCAATCAAATATTGCCAAGACCAAAGCCAGCATCATGCGGGCATAGCATAAGCATATGACGGTCGATAAGCATGAATCCAACACCCAAGTATGTCATACAAACATCTGCCACAGTGAGTAGGCACACCCCCCAGTCAACGAGGCAAAGTGTTCCTGCCACTACCAAAACTTGACACAAGTAGGTGTCTGTTCACAAAGATACGGATTCAAAATTGAGACTTAGCTCATAAGCATACAGTGAACCAAGACATATGATGTATCATCCCAAAAGGTAAGAAGTCCCAAAGTCTCAAGTGTCTGTAACTGCTCAATGGCATGTAACGGCTCAAGGCATAAAAGTACCACCTGCTCAATGTCTAAGAAGCATTCAAGAATGCTCCCACTAGCACAAAAGCCGTATGTATGAGCTCAAGAGCTCAAGCCAAGGCAAGACACAGTGCCAATGATATAAATCCAAGACAATACATCAATAGTACATCTCGAACATGTAGGCGGTAGAGCATCCATATGTAGTATCCATAAGCATGTAAGACATCAAGTACATCCCAATCCAAACTCTAACAAGCCAAGTAACATCCAAGACTACTCCAGATAATCCAAAATGCATCCAAGGTGGAGCTTCAATGAGCACTCAGGCTCAATGTATGCATAGGATAATCAACCGTGACATGAGCATCAAGCCGTAGGCAATGGGTATGCATAAACCCAAGAAGCATCACTGTCAAAGCATATACCAATGTCAATAAGTGCGGGCTAAAATAAGCTCAAGCTTCCAAAAAAGCATCCGGATTCAATGACAAGCTCAAAGTCGTCCCTCGATGATCAATACATCATAGCATAACCCAAGACATACATCCGGAACCAATAGGCATATGTCAAAGCATGAAAAATAGCTTCAGCCCAAGAGTATTCAGCATGCATTTACTATTATAAATTGTGTATTTCTAGCCCCAAAATCAGGCCAAAATCATAGCATTACATGTAGCTTCAATCCCCCAATCAATCGGGATGCAATAGGCATCAAACCGGTTATGTAGTCATGCCCAAACAAGCATAGGAATACAAATACATGCTGTCTCAGACCCGAAATCTATTGCAGAAGATTTTATCATCAGAATTTGGCAAGTCCGACATCAACATCGCGTCCAGAGCATGCCAAAACCCCAACTTAGACTCTTACCTTGCCTGAATCGGGTTCCGAATGCCCGAGATATGACAAAAAGAGTGATTTTTGGGCCAGATTTTGAAAACAGGCACAAAAAAAACGTGAGCTGGCTGGGGGAGTCTACTGTCCCACGTGTCAACAATGGGGCCCAAAGGGGGCACAAATGAGGGCCAAAGAAGGCCTACACCAAGCCTCAGCAAGCCTTGATAGGCTGGAAGCAAGATCTAGGTGAAGGAAGCTCTAAGAGGTGTGAGCTATGGCTGCCCACAACTTGTTTACAGACTGTGAGACCTGAGAACTGAAGTAAACCCTGAAGAAAATGATCAAATACCTATGATGTAATGCCTTGAAGGTGCCCAACAATGCCGGGAAGGTGCTCAGAAAGCCGAGGAGTGACGGGAGCTCGAAGGAGTCGGATATGGCTGCCGGGAAGGAGACCCAATGCAAGTAGGGAGTCGATGGGATGTTGAGAATGCCACGAACCAAGCTCAAGAGTAAAAAAGCAAAGCTCTGATACCAGTTGAAAGGGAGTGACGGATCGAAGGTTGGACTTGAGAGGTATGGCAGGAGAGCAAGAGCAAGAAAGGGAGAGACTTGAAATGGGAACTCCAACAGTCACAATGTGTGACCGGGCCTTCCTTTATTCAAACTATCACTAAAAGAATAAAGAATAAAGTGACATCAGGCAGCTAGGCAGAGGCACCTTTACCCCCAACAAAATGTACCCTTACAAGTGCTCAAGGAAGCCTTAGCAAGCTCCCAAACAAGCTACAGACACTGCTTGAGCAATGGCCAACTCAATGTCACAATGTATACCTTCAAGAAAAAATGGCAGGCTGCTTCTCTTCTTAGATACTCTGGCCTTCAAGTTCTTCAGGTCTTCTTCACAGCCTCCTACTCCAAAGAGCCCATTCATGGTTCTGATACCATGTTAGAAGAGAGAGAGACAAAGAGAAGGGTTGGAGCAACTAAGAGGAGTCATATGCTCACTATTCATTTTTCTCTTATTCCATAATCCATATATCCAAAGGTGAATACAACACTCTAAGGTCTGTAAGACCATTCACACATAGCCTTAATCCACCGACTTATTTAATGTCCCACACTTGGTGATATAGCTAGACATAGCTAAGACTTTGTCAGTCACACACATGAGCTTGAAGTCTCAACAGCCCTGACCCCATAGGAGCAACCTCTAGAGGAAGGGTCGGATTTCGAGCAAGAGCTAGGAGAAGAGGAACATGCCCAAGAGCTTAGCCCACCACTGCCAAATGTACCCCAACAAGATCCAGAAGGCAATCAAGTACCCCAGCGCATCATTGTAGCTAAGAGAAGAAGATGGGAGTGGACTACAATAGGGAGGAGCATGGTAGGTATGACTTTCCCAAGATCTACAATGCCAATGTAGAGAATCCCGAGGAGTGCCTAACCTTCAAGCTAGGAGATAGCCATCCTTCACTCACGTGCTTGCTTGAGGATTTCTCATCCTATCTAGACCTCGCTTTCATCACAACTTGTAATTATCTTAGGACCATTAGGTTTCTACTAAAGAAAAATCCAACCGTTGCTGAGGAGGCCCAGCTACCTCCACTCTTTTTTTATCTAGCCTAGGAATAGATAGTTGTGCCATGGCCCGCGGTTGGCCCACGATTAATGATGAGGGCTACATTGTTACCCTCTTTTTATATGAAGGTGATCGAAGACATGAATGATAGCTGATTTATGAACCGTGGACACCCCTTTTTGTCAACCACACGTCTAAACGTGAGGGCTAATCTCAAGAGCTACATGCAAAGCCGTGCCTTTTTTTGAGAAAATCCCTTAGGACACCCCGTGAGACGTCATCAGAAGAGGACCGTAGTACAGTCTAAGAGCACCCCTGTATCTATAAAAAAAAAGAGAAAAAAAAGGAGAAGGAGAGAAAAAGAAAAAGAAAAAAAGAAATGAAAGAAAAAGAAAAGAAAAGAAGAAAACAAAGAATAGAAAGAGAGGGAAAAGATCAAGCCCCTCAAATTATTCGAGTGCCACAATCATTGCACCTAGGATTTTTTACCTGGCCCCATTCTCCACTTCACACTTGGGGCACCTCAAGGGTAGGACTTCTAGATCTGTCTCCCTAAGCCACACACCGCACCAACAACAATGCACGAACTGGGTCCTCAAGTGTGGGACAACACCGCGGGCAACCCAACTCCCAGTTTTACTAGTACGAGCACAATGCACCACGCAGCAAGGTAGACACTGCCCCTAGGTAATGCACTTCTTCTCCTTTCAAGTACAAACAAAGGAGGTAAATTTTCAACTTCGGAGGCCCCATTATTCACTCCAACCATTCTCGGCCTCCACCACCTCAACATTTTGATAAGCTTCTCTCCAATGAGACTTATCCCCGCTGCAAGGCCCCACCATCATCAACTCACCTAACCACCCTATAGATTGCTAAACCCTCATCAACACAAATATGAAAGTGCCATGGGATTGGCACTCTTCTAGGAGGGGGATAATGTTAACCCCAGTTTGAGACGGAGAAAAAGAAGTCCAAGAAAACTCCAAATGTGGACACAAAGGAAGGAGCAGGAAGGGAAATGGCCAAAAGCACAAGGGCAGCCTCAAAAGGAAAGCGAAAGGAAAAAATGTATTTTTAAATGCAAGGTGCCCATAAAACTTTTGTAAAGAGTGCCAGGCTCCCTCCCGTGCAAATTGTAAAGGGTAGAAGGGCATAGGTAAAGAGAAAGGGCAACTAGAAAGAAATGGGAAAAGAGAACCTTGCCATAATGGTCGATCATGTAAAAAAGGGTGGGTGCCTAAAGGGATAAGGACTTTGTTTATAAACTCAAAAAGTGAATGAGAAGCTCATTCTTGTGTGTGGCCAAAAGTAGCTCTCTTCTTCTTCTTCTTCTTCTTCTTCTTCTTCTTCTTCTTCTTGCTTGCTTGAGCTTGTGCTTGAGAGAGGGAGTGTGAGAGTGTGAGGGAGTGAGTGTATGAGGGTGAGCGACTGTGGTGGAGAAGCTTTCCATCTTCTCCTCTCTTCCTCTCCTCTCCTCTCCTCTCCTCTCCTCTTCTCTTGCTTGCAGAAATGGAGCTTGGAGTGTGGAGCTTGAGGATCGAGCTCGCTTGAAGCTTGCAATTGGATCGTGGAGCTATCGAAGTGCTTAGGAGAGGAGGCAACTCGATCGGGCATGGAGGTAGGCTCACTACACTCATAGAGAGAGATAGAATATTAGCTATGTTAGAGATAGCCATTAGTGCTCCGCTTGAAACGCTTGAAAGAATAAGCGGTCTGTGGGTCTTAGCAGTTGACGCCTTTAAATAACACTATACACAAGAGATAGATGTTCAATCCACTATCTTAGATATTTGCCATAAAAAGATCCTAAAATATCTTCAATGATCTAGTTTATCCTCTTTTTTTTCCCATTATTTTTCCAATTATAAATTATTGAAGAATAGTCAAGTTTCAATGGCTTGGAATAGACAAGTCAAAAACTTTGAGGTGAAATTAGAGTCTTTATCACTAACTATAGTTTTTGGTAGTCTGTGAAGTTTAAATATGTTATTGATAAAGATTCATGCAATATAAAAAATGTATATATTGTCTTGAGATGTAATCAAGTCAATAAATTTGTTCAATTTTTCTACCATTACCATGATACAATCATATCCATAGTCAACAGTGATTATAATCCAACTATGAGGTGGTCTATGCTTAGATACTCCCACTTCATCTATGAAATGTCCAAGATTTGAAGCACTCTAGGCATCTTGATTCTTTTTTCCTTAACTCTTTGGCAAGTTAGGCATTGGGTCACATACCACAATAATTCATTTCATTGTTGCCCAATAATAGCTCTTGCAAATCATGTTAATGGCCTTTGCATAACACAAATGTCTAGCTATTGGGCTATCATGAGCTTCTCACAAGATATTAGCCCTAATATCCTGAATCTTTGGATACAAAGATTATATTGATAATTGAGAGATTGATTGCTTGTGTAATAGTCTTTTATATTTGCTTGCTCTTTGTTTGAGTTTCTATATTGGAGTACCTTAGCCATTAGCAATTTCTACTGCTTGTCATTGGGAACAACTTAATGAATATGGTCTAGGATAGGATACTTAGCTATGGATACTATTCTTAACCTCCACATCTCAACAATGCTATTTAGGAATTCTTTTTGGCTTAAGGAATTTGCAATAACATTGTCATTTCTTAATTGGTATTTAATCTCATAATCAAACTCTTATAGTGTCTCTATCTATCTTCTTTGGCTCATGTTTAGGTCAGCCTAGGTGAAGTTCCACTTAAGGATCTTGTGATCCATCACTAGAGTGAATTTCCTTCCCAATGGATAATGTCTCCATATTTTCAAGGCACGAATTACCACAACTATCTCTGGGTCATGTGTGGTCTAGTTGGATTCATATAGCTTTAGCTATTGTGAGATATAATCCACATATCTTCCTTCTTGTACGAACACTCCTTGGCTTGTAAGTCTACTTGCTTTGGTGACTATGTCAAGTTCTTGGATAAAGTCAATAAGTTTCAGCACTAGGCATGTGATTACAAAATCCTCAAGTTCATCAAAGCTCTCTTGGTGCTCAACTATGCATATATTTGGAGTGTTTTTCTTTAAGAGATTAGTTAGGGGTTTTGCTATAAGAGAATAGTAATCTCCGATCTGGTTATTATCAAATAAGGATCAAGGAAGAAGATATCCCAAAACTGCCTTCAATACACCAGATATGGTCATTTTGAATTTCTTGTAATGTATTTTGGTCTAGCTAATGCCCCTGCTACATTTAATAGATTAATGCATGATATTTTTCGACCTTATCTTGATGAGTTTGTCCTAGTCTTCTGACATCCTAACATACTCCAAGAGAGACGAAGACCATGATCTGCAATTGCGCATTGTGCTTGACACAATGAGGACGCACAAGCTCTATGAGAAGAAAAAGAAGTGTGCCTTTTTCAAAAGACAAATGGAATATCTTAGATTCATAGTATTTGCTAAAGGAATCTCTATAGATCCAGCCAAAGTTAGAGATGTTCAAGAGTGGCAACCTCCAATGACAATTAAGGAAGTGAGAAGTTTCTTAGGGTTGATTGGATGGTATAGAATTTTCATTAAAAATTATTCCCTAATAGCTGCACCTCTCACTGATTTGCTGAAAAAGCAAATTGCCATTGTATGGACGCCCATTGAGCAAGCCAATTTTGAGCAGCTCAAGAAAAGCTTGGTAACAACACCCATTTTAAAGCTACCTGACCCAAGTCAAGAGTTTGATGTTGTAACAGATGCAAGTTCTCTTGCACTAGGTTGTGTGCTTATGCATCAAGGTCATCCGATAGCCTATTCCTCAAGGAAACTAAAAATCCATGAGAGGAATTATGCCACCCATGATCTCAAGCTATTAGCTGTGATCCATGCTCTCAAATTGTAGCGACACTATCTACTTGGAAGCAAGTTTACTTTGGTCATGAACCATAAAAGTCTCAAATTCAACCAGACCTCAACATGAGGCAACGTCGATGGATTGAAGTCTTGCAAGAATTTGATTTTGAAATCAAGTTCAGACCACTGGGAAAGAGAATGTGATTGCTGATGCATTAAGTCATAAAGTTTTTCTAAATGCACTTATCATGGAAGGGCCATCTAAAGAAGAGACTTTAGCTACCATGATATCGATGCCTAGCAATCCAATCATTGAGCTAGCCAAAGAAGAGGCAAACAAGGATCCTAAGTATCAGCTAATGCTAAGAGAAATCCTAGTTAAGGACACTGATCCTAAGATCAGAGTCAAATACCAAAATTTCACTGTGGATGATGGATTTGTCTATTTTAGGATAAGACTCTGCATTCCCCTCAGTCACTTTCCGAAAAAGAAGATATTATGGGAAGCCCATGACTCCCCATTCTCAAGACACCCTGGCTATGCAAAAACTCTTAATGCAGTCAAGAAAAGTTACTATTGGGAAAGACTGAAGCATGATGTAATGCCTAAGTTGCCAGCGGATGAAAGCTGAATGTGTCAAAATGCTAGGCAAGCTCCAGCCACTTGATATTCCACAAATGAAATGGGAGTTCATTAGTATGGATTTCGTAGTTGGCTTACCTTCTATTCAAGGAGAGTATAATTCAATCATGGTGATTGTGGATATGCTAACTAAGGTCACTCATCTTATCCTAGTCTCAAGACTAACTACAAAGCTTCAAATATTGCATGACTATTTGTGAAAGAAATCTTTAGGCTTCATGGATTGCCTAAACGGAACGTTAGTGATCGCAACTCTCTGTTTACGTCACATTTTTAGAGAAGCCTATTTGAAGCAATTGGAATCCAACTTTGTTTTAGCACAGCTTACCATCCCCAAATTGATGGTCAAACAGAGCGGGTTAATCATGTCATTGAAGATATAATGAGAGCTTACTGTTTCAAAGAACCAACAAAGTGGATACAGTATTTTCCCTTAGTAGAATTTTCCTACAATATGTCATATCACCAGAGTATTCAAATGGCTCCATTTCAAGCATTGTATGGGCAAGATTGTTTGGCACTACCGAATTTCTCTGATCCAACCCTAAAGGTTGAGGCTTCAAAGAAAATGTTAGAAGACATGGATGATCAAGTCAAAACTATCAGACAAGACATCCAAGCTGCCAACAAAGACCACCAAAAAGCTTATGTTGATCTAGGATGGAAAGAGCATATCTTCCAAGAGGGAGACATGGCTTTCATCCATGTATGCCCAAAGAACATTCTTTGTCATTGGGAAAGTTCAAAAAGTTGAGTCCAAGATATTATGGACCATACAATGTTCTCAAATGCCTAGGAGCTAATGCCTACAAACTACAACTTCCTGATCATGTGAAAGTCCACAATGTATTTCACGTTAGTCTTCTAAAAGCTTATGTGGCAAATCAAGATCATATTCTTGATGACTAGAAAATCATAACGCCTAGTCAAGGAGCCCTTGAACTCCATTCTGATAAAGATATAAAAGAGAAACCTCTAAGAAATAGAACCATTAAAGAGTATCTTATCCAGTGGAAAGACTATCCTGAGGAGGATGCCACCTAGAGATAAGAGATAGCTCTAGAAAAACAGTTTCCCCAGTTCTTTTTGAGATGAGAACATCTTGATTCCTCTAAGAAGGAGAGGATGTAATATTCCCACCATAACACCTATGAGAGGCTCTAGGTACTATGTGACATTCATTGATGACTTCAGTCGTTATACTTGGGTTTATATACTGAAAACATAGGATGAGGTGTTTGCTATTTTTT
Source organism: Lygodium microphyllum (assembly GCF_053477565.2). Classification (NCBI taxonomy): domain Eukaryota; kingdom Viridiplantae; phylum Streptophyta; class Polypodiopsida; order Schizaeales; family Lygodiaceae; genus Lygodium; species Lygodium microphyllum. The sequence continues at coordinate 117,205,898 of NC_141137.1, read as the reverse complement.
AAAGTTTAAAAAGTAGGTTGAAAAGGAATTTGATTGTTACATCTCTTGCTTGAGATCTAACAGCGGTGGGGAGTATGTGTCAAATGAGTTTTTTTTTGGTTGAAAATGGCATATGTAGGTAGCTTACATGTAGCTACACTCCACACTAGAATGGGGTAGCTGAATGGAATAACAGGGTATTGATGGAATTTGCTCATGCAATGATGAATGAGAAGAGTATGTGATGGACCTAAAAACGGGCCGGCACTGGCTCATGCACTAGCCGGACCTCGTCACTATGCGCAAGACAACCCCTCGGCCTCGCGGCCAGGAGCGTCTATCAAAATCTCTGCCTTCCTAAACATTGCGTTTGTAATACGTTGTAGTCCAACTGATCCTAACCCAATATTGCTCCTCAGAGGGAGTCCCTTTCACATAGCCAAAAGGCTCGAATCACATACACATGGGGTTCCTCCTACGGCTGAATGCCGTCAACCCTCTGCGACTCTCCTACACCTCGGGGATTGGCCCCTCGATGCGCCGCTCAACATTTAGACATTTCGCACAAACGTCACTCAAGGTACCAAATAAACGTATCCAGGAATGTACCATTGTCCTTACTTAATTTCCCCTTTAGGATCCCACGACTAGCCTACAGCATAGGAACCTCACACTCTCAACGGTGGGTCACAGGCCTACTGAAAACAATTGCTATGCGTATCCAGGAGCTAACTCTGATACTTTTAATTTCCTCTAAATGATCATGCAAAGAGGTGGATGCCTAGTGCTCAAACATTTTAAAAAACCAGCAGCGTGTAAGTGCAACACATCTCTTTCATGCTTTTCTTTCTAACCGCTTTGTGCTTCGCTGCAACACCTAGCACCGAAGTGATCTTCGTGCTACTAGGTTTTGATTTTTATCATTATTATTCCGTCCTAGATGCAATGCATATAAAATCAGCAAATTATTCCTCATGCTCAGCGGCATTTAACCATTTTTTTCCACAACTCTACCCTTCCCCGTTGATAGTGCATCATTGCATTCATTTCTTTCAGGGTTTCCTTGCCATTTTTATGTGGAGAAAGGAAGGAAACACACACTACAACATATAAACAAGGCTGAACTGAAGCATAACTTCATGCCCCAGCCTTGCTATACATCAACAAACATAAATCCTATTTTTCTATATTTTTCGTAGCCCCAAATGTATTTTTTCCCTATTTTTCATGGTTTTTTATCATTTTTTCCCATTTTCTTCATTTTCTTGTATTTTTTAAATTGCTGAAAATGAAAACCAGTTTGTGGGCTATGGCCCTTAGTTCATTTGCAACAAAATTGAAAGATTAGTTGATGTGTATCGACGGTTTTTCCCATTTATATGCCCAAAACCCTTGTTTTTCCCCATTTTTCATGCGTTTTCGGGTTTCTTGACATTATTTCGAGCCATGAAATGCATGTTTTTCATAATTTCTGGTTATAAACAGTAAGAACTCAGAAGAATCAGCAGCATAATCAAATCTTAGTCCATATGAACGGCATTCCATTAATCAAAAGCATAAAACACTAAATTTTCTTTGTAATTTTTCGGTTTACCGCTTAAACGCGTGTTTCGGGTTTTTTTTCCATGGCTGTAGATTTGGAAAACAGCAACACTTCATGTCCAGCAACATCACAAATCACCATTCTCAGCCCGTGGAGCAATCCGGTCCATGCCGGACAAGTCTCCATCATTCTTTCTTCATTGCTCCTTCCCACACATGAACTGCCTCTTAGAAGAGAGAGAGGGAGGAGAGAGAAAGACTAGAATCAGAAATTTCAAACCAGGCCATCATTCCACGGGCGAAGGGCGGCGATAGAGTCCACAGACAGAGGGGAATGAAGCCCCATAATCCATTGGGGGGGTTGTTTGCAGCAGCCATGATGCCTCTCATCCATTCATGGCGCATTTTTCGGGCGCCATCTTCTTCCACGTTTTTTCATGCCTCTTCATTCTCTCTCCACGTTTTTTGCTTCATAAGGTGCATAAAATTTTTGGGGGGGGTCCAAACTCAAAAGGCATGCTCAAATTTGGCCTCCCAAGTGTCCACCTTTTCATATCTTGACCGTTTCCTTGGCCATTTCCCCGTCCGGACTCCGAATTGAGCTCTGAAAAATCCTGGGCGTCCGACTTAGCATCCCGCATTGGCCAGTAGCTCGTGTCAACCCGCACGACCGTCTGAAAAATTATGAAAAATCAACAAGTGTCGCTCGGGCGCCTTTAAAGCACTTTGGCGCTTAAAATCGTCCTAGATCGAGCCGCCGCCTTTGACGGTGAATATTTTTCCCTTGATATTCATAATTTTTAGCTATTTTTAAGCACTTCCCGTCCCCTAAATTCCGCTCTCATTGGTGACCACAGGATAGGGCGACTCAGCCCGTCGAATCCACGAACATATCTGCACATAAACAACCAAAGAAGCATCAAACTGATACAAAACAATTATATAATAAAAACTCAGCACAATGCTCCCCCTACCCCCTGGACAGAACCGAGGCATGACATCCACAAGGAGTAGGCCTAGCATCATCTAATAGAAGATCCGAAGTGAGTCACTAACCAGCTGCTCCAACACAGCCAAACTAAAAAAAACTGCCAAAGAGGTTGCCCTAAGTGGTAGTCTGAACTACTGACCAACTAAAGACAACACAACTAGGAGCTCCTACAAGGCGAGGACTCCTATAGCCTGAGCAAAGGATATTTTCTTTCAGTCCATTTCTTCTTTTAGGGTTTTTATGAGATGAACATACTTGGGCATGTAAAAAGGAGGGAGCTGAGCGTAGTGACCCAAGGAGAACAGGGCATCGGTCTCTGGACCTGTCTCGGCACCCAAGAACCTACCAGGCCCTCGCAAGGCGACACTTAATCCTTTTCTAACGCTCACTTTTATTTTCGCTCCAACCTTCCTGGTTTTGATATTATTTTTCCAGCAAGAAGCCACCCCTAGGAAGACAAGGTATCGGCCCCGGGTCTGACTCGTCCCCAGGAACCTACCAGGCCTTCGCAAGGCAATGATCAACTGCTTATATATTTTCATTTCTTTTCTCCTCTTCTTTGATAGGGGGTAGAACCCCTTTTTACACACCTTCGCATTTATATTCATCTTTTAGGATATTCATGATTTCTTGACATCATTATTATTATCTTCTAGCAGGCTTCTCTAACTGCCTCACTACTAACAAGAACTCCTAGAACGGCTGCCTAGCAGGTTAGCAGGACAGGGCCACTAGGACTTCCTTCTAAAACAGGTCTTTCAATGTCTAACAATGTCTTTACAGGAGGCAATGACTACTCCGACCTCCCTCAAACATACTTAGCCTAAACCTGGGACTTCATGCCTTGGTCGCCGGTCCCCAACAAAAAGTATCCCCTCAACAAGTACAAATACACATATAACAGGAAAGAAAGGTACTCGTAAAGGAGAAATATCACCTGGAGTGGCCACAAGAAGCTTCCATCGCAGCAAAGGCTCCTCCAGGCTCCACAAAATTCCACAACCCGCGAAACCTGTCCAGCACAACACTAAACAAAAACCCAATTAAACGCACCCGCACTAGACAGGGAAATGGCCCTCTTGGCCTAATGAAATCAGACATGACTTTGCTACAAAACTAAATCGGCCCTCTTGGCCTAATGAAATCAAACAATACTAGGCAGAACATCCACCTGGAAACAACCATGATAGACATCAAAGCATACTATTCCCAGGGGAACAGGGCTTGTAGCCCTAAACTAGGTGCATTAAATTATGACCTATCCCTCCTGCGCACATCGCAAGAGGTGTGCGCATCACATGTCGTCGAATCAGTCTGTGGGTCTGAGATAATAAAGGTAGATGAGTCTCGCTTACCCTCTGCATCACCCAAATCAACCATCGTCTGCCAAAGAGGGCATGTTCAGAAAGCATACCCCACAAACGACCAGGTCCTGTCTCACCATCAATAGATATATCGGGACAAGGGCCACAATTAAAGAAGAGGTCCTCTTCATACGCAAAATTAGCCAATGAATCGGCAAACTGATTCCAATTCCGTGGAATCAGCTGAAAAGACACTCTATCGAATTCGTCTAGCAGGGCTATGGCAGTATGATGGTACATACAAAGGATCGGGTTCTGCACCATGTACGTCCCATTGAGTTGATTTAAAACCAACTGAGAGTCCCCTTTCACCAACAACTGGCAGATACCACCCTTCTTTGCAATATTCAAACCCATAATCAGGGCTTTGTATTCTGCCATATTATTGGTAAAATTCACCCCAAGATAAGCAGCTAACTTCATGACAATGCGTCGTCGGGGGTCTCGGATGACAACTCCTACACTTCCTTTTTTGCATGCACCCCTGGACGCCCCATCAAAGTACAAGGTGTACGTCCATAAAGGGTTTACATATCCTGCCATCCTGAACTCTACTCGTAATTATGGTAATCGAAATTCAGCATATTCAACGGGTGGACTGTAGGCTCCATCCCTCCATCATCATTGAATTCAACAGGGATGCTCGTCAAAAGTTGTAGGCAATGATGGCAGAAGACCTTGATTTCCCAAATAAATGTCCCGCCTTCTTGCTCAATCACCTTGTATCCTTTGCTCCACCAAATGAGCTTTCCCTGATGATACCTCTGTTCCAAATATGGGTGTTCTAAATAAGGGATCAGACGACCCATCAACCTCTATCACGATTTCCTTGCAGATGTTTGATCAATCTTGCCTAGACCTGCAAGGCAGTTATAGCATTAGTACAATCAGAAATAATAAGGTTTAATCTTATTAAGATTAACCTTATTTTTAAATTCTATCCCCTCAAGGTCAGCTAACAACACTGTAGATTTATTCTTTCCTATCCTAACGATCTTATAAGGCCCATCCCATTTGGGTTCTAGCTTGCCTGGGAATAATCCACGTCGTGCGTCATAATACAGAACAAGCTGTCCTTTCTTGAAGGTGTACTTCTTGGCTTTAAGGTCATGTAGCTTCTTCATTCGGCGCTTCGCCACTTCTTGGTGTAATAAGCTCTGCAACTTAAGCTCATCCAAATGTGCCAGTGTCGTCAAGCGCTCAAAAAGAGCGTCTTCATCGCTCAAAGAATGATTGATGGCAAACCGAATAGTCGGCAGCTCAATTTCTAAAGGCAAGACACACTCTTCCCCATATACTAACTTGAACGGGGTATGGCCAGTGGCTCGTTTGAAAGTCGTATTATAAGCCCACACTGCCACGTATAATTTTTTATCCCAATCCCGTTTCTTTTCCGACACAGTTTTGGACAGGATGCCCACAAGCTGCTTGTTGGTGCTTTCAACCTGACCATTGGCTTGCGGATTATATGGGGTTGTCTTGTTATGCTTGATGTTCCACAACTCTGTCAAACCTTTGATCACCTTATTCAGGAAATGAGTTCCGCGGTCCGACACTAATTCTTTCGGTGGACCAAACCGGCATATTATCTGCTCTAAAAGGAAACTAGCAGTTTCTTTAGCATCATCTTTCCTTGTTGCTCGTGCTTCTGACCACTTTGTGAAGTAGTCAGTTGCTACAATGATGTACCGCTTTTGCGTAGTCGATGACGGAGTAATAGGACCCACAAAGTCTATTCCCCACTTCTCAAATGGAAGTATCGCCATAATAGGGGTGAGTGGTCGTTTCCTATTCTCTCGACTATCATGTCGTTGGCAAATATCGCATCTCTTAACATACGCAAACGCATCCTGGAAGATGGCAGGCCACCAATAACCTGCTCTTAAAGCCTTTTGTGCTGTAAGCCGTCCAGCAAAATGGCCACCGCAAGCAGAATCATGGCACTCTTCCAAAATGAATGGCACCTCGTCAGGCGTCACACATCGGCGATAGATATCATCAACCCCTTGCCGATATAATGTACCTGCGATCAAGGCAAACTTTAACGCTTGCTGCTTAATTTTCCTTTTCTCAGCCTTAGATAATTCGGATCCCGCCTCTCCTGTTGATAAATAATGCGTTATTGCAGCATACCAGGAGGGAATAGATGCCGTATCTATTTTAAATATCATCTCCATGTCACTACCTTCAGCCACAGATTCTTTCGGCTCCCCAAAGTCCACTAGACATTCCACGATGCCTTGCAACCTTGGTGGCTTACTCTTGATTTCATAATCAAATTCCTGCAAAGTGATCAACCACTTCGCTAAACGATCAGGCGGCTGTAGCTTATTCAGCAACAATCGAAGTCCCTCCTCCTTCGTATAAAGCACGACTTTCTCATAGAGAATATAATGCCTGAATTTCTTGGTCCCAAAGACCATCGCTAGACACAGCTTCTCCATGTAGGTGTAATTGATTTCGGATACCCCCAGCTTCCGACTAGCAAAAGCAATCGGGTGGTACCACTTCTCTTCCCAAATTTGGGCTAAACAGCAGCTGATACTATACATGGTGGCTGCTGAAAATATATAGAACACCTCACCTCTTTTAGGTGCTTTTAAAACGGGCGCTCTTGCTAGCTCTTGTTTCACATCCTCGAATGCTACCTTACAAGGGTCACCCCATACAAACGAACAGCTAAAGGACAATAAATTTGTAAGTGGCAACGTTCTTTCTGCTAAGGTGTTAATGCATCTACGGTAGTAACCAACCGAAGACAGAAAGCTATGAACTTCTTTCGGAGTGCGTGGTGGACCCATGGCAACTATAACTTTGACCTTCTCGGGGTCTGTCGCAATTCCTACCGAACTGACCACATGGCCTAGCAATAGCCCATAAGGTACTCCAAAAGCACACTTCCGTGGGTTTAGGGCGATGCAAAATTGTCTACAGCGCTCAAAGCATTTTCTCAAAATGATCAACTGCCTTTCTCTCACGGTGGCGGCCCCTAAGTCATCAATAAACACCCTCAACTCTTCAGGGGATATGTCACCGAATGTCTTATCGGCTGTTCGTTGCCACGAACCAGGCGCATTGCATAAACCAAAAGCCATCACGTGGTAAGCAAAAGTGCCAAATACAGTGATAAAAGTTGTTTTCAACTTGTCCTCTTCTGCAATTGCCATTTGGTTGTATCCTGCAAAGCAATCCATAAACGAATATATCTCCCTACCCGCTAATTGATCCAAAATCTGGTCAATAAATGGTAATGGGTAGTAGTCCTTAACTGTCTGCTTATTCAGCTCCCTAAAGTCTACACATAAACGGATCTGATTATTCTTCTTCTTTCTAATCACAACTGGCGAACACCATTCTGTGTGTTGCACAGGAAAAAACAAACCCGCTTTTCGAAGCTTCTGTAACTCTTCAAACAGCCCGTCCCTCAATTCGAAAGGCATACGCCTTACTTTCTGCCGTACAGGACGACTGCCCTCTTTCAACGGAATTGTATGAACAGCAAGACTGGGAGGGATGCCTCTCAACTCATCATAACTCCAGGCAAAGATATCACGGAATTCCTGGATCAAGGCCACATAGTCCTCCCTTTCTGCTGTGCTGAGCATGGACCCTAATTTGATTGGCCGCGAATCATCAAGCGTACCAAGGTCTAGCTCGATAACATCTGCATCTCTTATACGATCTTGGGCCTCTATCGGCTCGTTCAAAGTGATCTGATAGATGTCCTCCGTGGTGGATCCCTCTTTGGACTCATCACTCGATGATGCCTCACTAACAGATGAATCTTCTAATGTCTCCAATTCTGTAGAAGATAGAGGAGCTCTCTCACTCTGCGGGGACTCAGGATAAGCATCAACCACCACACGCTGGGCACCTCTGCCGAATATCAATCGACCGGCGGGTATATCCACTTGGCAATCCGCTTGCAAGATCCAAGGTCGTCCAAGTAATACTTGGTAACTTGGCCGCCCTGCAAAACGAATCACCCTAAAGTCCAACAGGCATTCTACATTTGCAACAGTGACATGGACCTTAGTAATGCAGCCTTCCGGCTGTCTCAAACTATCATCTGCCATTCTGAGAATTGTGGAAGTATCTTTCTGAATCGCAAGACCCAACCTTTCCATCAGTTCAGAACTCATAATGTTAACAGATGATCCCGTGTCGACAATGGCATAATCTACTAATATCCCATCGACATAGGCTGCAACCCTTGGGCAATGCTTCTCAGCATGCTCAAACCAGTCATCACCAACTCGCGCAATACCCAAAGGTTCTACGATATACCCGGTACGTAGGATCTTTCTAAATTCCTTACGCACTCCGGGGGAAAGCTTAATAAGCTGTAGAAGATTCACATCCGGCTTGACTTCGCAAAGAGAGCTTGCCAAATCGAATTCATGATAGTTCGATAGAGCTCGCTTTTCACGCCAAACCATCCGCTCTTTAGGTCGCTGCACTGGCTTTATTGCCTCTTTCTTAACTTTCACCTTCTTCTTTGGTGCTTCCTTATCGACTTTACTCTCTATGGGCTTCAAAGGTCCCCCTTCTAGGGCAGGATCCAAAACTTGCGTTCCTTTGTCGCCTTGTTTAGGGTTTCCGTCGACAGGCTTATCCATGTCGACTTCTCTACCCTTTTTTCCTCTTGTAAGGACAGCTCGTATATTAGAGGTTTCAGCATCATTAACGCGTACAGCCTCAATCAAACTAACCCCACTACCACTTGGTAGCTCTTCCACTGTAGTCTTTGGTCGTTGAAGTATTTGTTTAGGCCCATTTTCTGGCTGGGAATCATTTCCTTGGCCACGATGATTGACAGGCCCTGGTTGCCGACTTCCTCGCTGGAGGGAACTAATCTTACTCCAGCAAGTAGCTGCTAGATGGCCAGATTTTCCACAAATGTCGCACTTAACATTTGGGCAATTTCTTGGATAGTGCTGCCCACCACACCATTTGCAACTAAACCTCGAAGGTGCACCCTCCTCCGGGTATCTACTTCCTATCAAATTTTGTTGTTTTTTAAGGAAGTTGACATCAACGGCTATTTGTCGATACTGCTCCGTAATCATGTCGGTATAATGCTTCATCATGTCCTTAACCTCGCCAAAAACATTGGAAGAACTCGACTCATAGCCTTGGTCATTACCGTGTCTTTCAATCGGCCTAACAATTCGATTAGGCACAGGCTGTTGAGTCACAGGCATGGTATTGGAATTGACCGCCTGGTCTCCACCACTTGGAGCCATTTGGCTGCCCGTCGGCATCGACATGCTAGGGGGAGCTGGTAATAAAGGGACATTCTGTATCATGTTCCCTCTCCCATTAGGGTTAGCCATCGCTATCCCTTGGCCACTACTGCCATTGGCTATCGCCATATTGTTTCCCAATACTAAACCCATATTCGAATTGCCTCGAGAAGCATAAGCTGCTTGTAGTCGGGATTCCACCTCTTGTGCTCGTGTAATGGCAGTGTCTATATCCCCCAAGGGGACACTACTCAACTGCAATTGGATATTAAAGTCCAAACCATGTAGAAAATATTGCAATTGGGCAGCTGCGGGGATAGGAATAGAGGTGTCCAACTTATGGAAGACCTCTTTTATCTTCTTCGCATAAGCACGAATATCCTCATGTGGATCTTGGCGGGTCACGTTGAGTACACGCAACCAATATTGCCCACCCCTTTCAGGGGCAAACTCCCTTCGAAAAGCTCCATAAAATGCATCAATGTTCAATATGGTTCCGGCTTCTAAACCATGATACCATATAGCGGCTCTTCCTTTGAGAGTCATGTTGAAGAACATCATTAAATGTCCTTCCTCTTGAATGCGACAGTTGAACATCAACTTTTGAAACTCCCTAATGTGGAGTTCCGCATCTTCCTCAACTAGCCCATTAAAAATGGGTAGCGGGTAACCTAGAGCCGGCAAATCCGTCGTTCCTGCTGGAATTGCAATAGGCTGCGCCATGACGCGGATTGGATTTGTACTAGGAATAGGGGACGGTGGGGTTACACCTCCCGTACTTGACGTGGACTGACTTATAGAAGAAAGGGGAGCACTGGAGCTTCCACCTTCTCCTAACTTACTGCTTGTGGTCCTAAGACCACTAGATCCACTCCCTCGTAAGGGTTCAGCACCGCTACGCTTAGGGGAATATCTCCTAAAGATTTCAGCACGTCGCCTAGCTCTCTCGTCTCTTTCTTGCTTTTGGATTTCTGCTAGACGATGCTTATCACTAAATAACGGATCAAGCTCAGTATCCTCTGGCATAAACTGCTAGTTGGTCCTTAAACAACCAGGATTCGAGAACCGCCACTTTTAAGCAGCTCCCGGCAGACGCACCACTGATGGACCTAAAAACGGGCCGGCACTGGCTCATGCACTAGCCGGACCTCGTCACTATGCGCAAGACAACCCCTCGGCCTCGCGGCCAGGAGCGTCTATCAAAATCTCTGCCTTCCTAAACATTGCGTTTGTAATACGTTGTAGTCCAACTGATCCTAACCCAATATTGCTCCTCAGAGGGAGTCCCTTTCACATAGCCAAAAGGCTCGAATCACATACACATGGGGTTCCTCCTACGGCTGAATGCCGTCAACCCTCTGCGACTCTCCTACACCTCGGGGATTGGCCCCTCGATGCGCCGCTCAACATTTAGACATTTCGCACAAACGTCACTCAAGGTACCAAATAAACGTATCCAGGAATGTACCATTGTCCTTACTTAATTTCCCCTTTAGGATCCCACGACTAGCCTACAGCATAGGAACCTCACACTCTCAACGGTGGGTCACAGGCCTACTGAAAACAATTGCTATGCGTATCCAGGAGCTAACTCTGATACTTTTAATTTCCTCTAAATGATCATGCAAAGAGGTGGATGCCTAGTGCTCAAACATTTTAAAAAACCAGCAGCGTGTAAGTGCAACACATCTCTTTCATGCTTTTCTTTCTAACCGCTTTGTGCTTCGCTGCAACACCTAGCACCGAAGTGATCTTCGTGCTACTAGGTTTTGATTTTTATCATTATTATTCCGTCCTAGATGCAATGCATATAAAATCAGCAAATTATTCCTCATGCTCAGCGGCATTTAACCATTTTTTTCCACAACTCTACCCTTCCCCGTTGATAGTGCATCATTGCATTCATTTCTTTCAGGGTTTCCTTGCCATTTTTATGTGGAGAAAGGAAGGAAACACACACTACAACATATAAACAAGGCTGAACTGAAGCATAACTTCATGCCCCAGCCTTGCTATACATCAACAAACATAAATCCTATTTTTCTATATTTTTCGTAGCCCCAAATGTATTTTTTCCCTATTTTTCATGGTTTTTTATCATTTTTTCCCATTTTCTTCATTTTCTTGTATTTTTTAAATTGCTGAAAATGAAAACCAGTTTGTGGGCTATGGCCCTTAGTTCATTTGCAACAAAATTGAAAGATTAGTTGATGTGTATCGACGGTTTTTCCCATTTATATGCCCAAAACCCTTGTTTTTCCCCATTTTTCATGCGTTTTCGGGTTTCTTGACATTATTTCGAGCCATGAAATGCATGTTTTTCATAATTTCTGGTTATAAACAGTAAGAACTCAGAAGAATCAGCAGCATAATCAAATCTTAGTCCATATGAACGGCATTCCATTAATCAAAAGCATAAAACACTAAATTTTCTTTGTAATTTTTCGGTTTACCGCTTAAACGCGTGTTTCGGGTTTTTTTTCCATGGCTGTAGATTTGGAAAACAGCAACACTTCATGTCCAGCAACATCACAAATCACCATTCTCAGCCCGTGGAGCAATCCGGTCCATGCCGGACAAGTCTCCATCATTCTTTCTTCATTGCTCCTTCCCACACATGAACTGCCTCTTAGAAGAGAGAGAGGGAGGAGAGAGAAAGACTAGAATCAGAAATTTCAAACCAGGCCATCATTCCACGGGCGAAGGGCGGCGATAGAGTCCACAGACAGAGGGGAATGAAGCCCCATAATCCATTGGGGGGGTTGTTTGCAGCAGCCATGATGCCTCTCATCCATTCATGGCGCATTTTTCGGGCGCCATCTTCTTCCACGTTTTTTCATGCCTCTTCATTCTCTCTCCACGTTTTTTGCTTCATAAGGTGCATAAAATTTTTGGGGGGGGTCCAAACTCAAAAGGCATGCTCAAATTTGGCCTCCCAAGTGTCCACCTTTTCATATCTTGACCGTTTCCTTGGCCATTTCCCCGTCCGGACTCCGAATTGAGCTCTGAAAAATCCTGGGCGTCCGACTTAGCATCCCGCATTGGCCAGTAGCTCGTGTCAACCCGCACGACCGTCTGAAAAATTATGAAAAATCAACAAGTGTCGCTCGGGCGCCTTTAAAGCACTTTGGCGCTTAAAATCGTCCTAGATCGAGCCGCCGCCTTTGACGGTGAATATTTTTCCCTTGATATTCATAATTTTTAGCTATTTTTAAGCACTTCCCGTCCCCTAAATTCCGCTCTCAGTATGCCACTCTATTATTGGGCTGAGGCTATTATGACAGCCATGTATATCTTGAACAGGACTCCCACTGCACGTATTCATGAGATGACACCATTTGAGAAACTGTATGGCTACAAGCTTGATGTTAGTCACATGAAAGTATTTGATTGTCTTGCTTATGTGCACATACCTGATGAGAAAAGGAAAAAGCTGAATCCAAAAGCACATAAGTGTATCTTTATTAGATATTCACAGAACAAAAAGGCATACAAATGTTATGATCCCTCTACTCAGGATACATTAGTGACCAGAGATGTCATCTTTGATGAGACGGCCTCTTGGTATGCATCACCGGCTACAGTGCCATTGGATATGCCTTCTACATATGTTTCTACAGTTGATTCACAGTAGAGTACTACAGTGACAAGCCCTAGTGGTACGACGATATCTCAATGGATAGGGAGATTGAGGAGCTCTCGCTCACCGTCCACTAACACCACTATGTCAGTGAGGGGGAGATATGATGTGCTGGACAGCAAAGCAAAAGAAAAAGTCATTGATGATACATTTGGTGTGATGACACCTGGTAGGATGACTTCAGGTTATGACTCAACTTAAATAGTGAGCTTGGTATTCTGACATTGTATACGCTTGGTACTAGGCAGAAAGGTACATTCTGCCTCATGAGAGAGGGGAATTGAGTAGTGCACCACAACTTAGATGATCGTAGAGAGTCAGGTACCCTGTGGATAGGCCGACTTATAGTGGTTACTCTACAAAGCATTTTTCTTATATGACAAAGGTGATAGAGGTCAAAAGAGCCTGCTACATTTGCTAAAGTAGTGATAGATAAAAATTGGTGCACAGCTATGGATGAGGAGATAGATGCCTTGGCTGAAAATAGTACTTGGGATCTTGTGCCACTGCCAGAAGGAAAGAAGACCATTGGACGCAAATGGGTCTACAAAATTAAATGCAAGTTACAGTATAGAGAGGTATAAAGCCAGGCTGGTTGCTAAAGGTTATGCTCATCAATATGAGTTAGACTATGAGGAAACATTCAGCATTGTTGCCAAGATGAAAACCATACGAATAGTGATCACATTGGCTACTGCTAAAGGCGGGAAATTACAACAGATGGGGTGGACATGAAAAATACATTTCTCAATGGTGACTTGGAAGAGGATGTTTATATGGATCATCCTGAAGGGTATGTACACCCTGATTTTCAACATTATGTATGCAAACTGAAAAAGGCATTGTATGGGCTGAAGCAGGCTCTGAGAGCCTGGCATGCAAGGATCAGTAGTTACTTGCAAAGTTTGGGATTTACTGTTGGCAGGGTTGATCCTAGTTTTTTTATGAAAAAGACAGGCAAAGGCTTGGTAGTGCTAGTCATCTATGTTGATGATTTGATAATCACAAGTGATGATGACTTGGAGATACATCATGTCATGCAAATGCTGAAATCTAAATTTGACATGAAAGGCTTAGGTGAACTGAAGTATTTCTTGGGTATTGAGGTGATCAAGGCTGAAAATGCTTTATGACTGATGCAGAAACACTATGCCATGGAAATGCTGAAGAAATATGGCATGGACGAATGTAAATCATTGGATACACCTCTTGTTCAGAATGTCAAGTTGGACATTAGCACTGGAGTTGAAATTGATGATGTGACTATGTATAGGCGGATGGTTGGAAGCTTGATCTACTAAACCATCACAAGGCCTAATTTGAGTTATGTAGTTGGGCTCATAAGTCAGTTCATGCAGAAGCCCATGAAGCCACATCTGGATGCTGTTAGATGGATTATGCGGTATGTAAAGTCCACCGTAGATCATGGGTTGTTCTATGAGAAGGATAAGGTCCTAAAACTCATTGGTTACACAAATGCGAATTGGGCAAGATGCTCACATGATCGTAGATCTACAAGTGGTTATGCATTTGGATTTGGAAGTGGAATGATTAGGCGGAGCAGTAAGAAGCAGCCAACAATTGCATTGTCTAGCACTGAGGCAGAGTACAGGGGTGTTGCATTGGCAACATGTGAGATTGCATGGCTGCTCAAGCTTATGGTTGATTTGGACATACAAGTGGATGCTCCAGTGACCTTGTTATGCGACAATCTTAGTAGTGTACTACTGGCAACAAATCCAATATATCATGCCAGGACTAAACACATTGAGGCACACTACCATTTTATCAGAGAGATGGTTATTGCAGGGAAATTAGACCTTATGCATGTGAAGACTAGTGAGCAAGTTGCAGATATCTTTACCAAGCCTTTGAGTAAAGATAAGTTCAATGTTTTTCGATAGCTACTTGGTGTGCAGAAGTTGTCTTAAGCTTGAGGGGGGGTGTTGAGACTTCAAGCTCATGTGTGTGACTGACAGAGTCTTAGCTGTGTCTAGCTATATCATCAAGTGTGGGACATTAAATAAGTCAGAGGATTAAGGCTATGTTTGAATGGTCTTATAGACCTTAGAGTGTTGTATTCACTTTTGGATATATGGGTTATGAAATAAGAGAAAAATGAGTAGTGAGCATACGGTTCCTCTCAGTTGCTCCAACCCTTCTCTCTGTTTCTCTCTCTTCTAACAAGAGCTAGAGGAGAATGCAATGGCTCCTACTCTTCAAAGCCTAGCTCCTTCAACTCATCAATGGAGAGGCCGACTTGCCTTAAATACTGGCATTGTTGTTTTCTCGTCAGGCCGGTGCCAGATTGGGAGAGCTCACTCGTGCAGTCCGTATTTCAGGGCTCTGGTGGTCAATTTTAGCTTCCTTATCATCCTCTCCATGGAATCCTTGCTGTCTGATTGTGTTACATGGAGCACTATGCTCAAGAAGGTTTGTTGTTGCACCTCTGAACTTGCTTTTGTGGCTTTGGCTTTGGCCTCTACCAACACCCTCTCACATTCCGTTATGGTGAAGAGCTCGACAAGTTCTTGCACTCAATCAAAGTTGTGCTCTTCCCACCATTTAGCTCTCTCTTCCAACTTCTCCTTGCCCTTCTCCATGCTTTGAGACAACATTAGTACCACATGTTGTTGTTCATTCCATACATCTAGTATGTGTGCTTTTTCCGTGTTCCGGTGGTTTAATTGCTCCTCGGCCATCTTTTGGGATTTTTTCACTACGAAGAGTTGCATGGAAGTTTCCGACAACCTTTTGGATAGATCTTCGTTCCTACGCATGTGTGCTTCTTGGTTTCCTTCCTGCCATTGACTTTTAGATTTGGCCATGGTTTTTATCTCCTCCAACTCTTGTTCTAAGTTCTTTAGCTCCTCCTGTAGCCCTTGGGTTGCTTCCTCAATGGCTTCTTTCCTCTCTTGCTCCAAGCATTTGATTTCCCTTTCCAATCTCCCTTGTTTCTTCGACTCTAGGGTAGTCCTCTAGCTTCTGCCTCTTGGGGTCTTGCCTCTAGGGTAGTCCTCTAGCTTCTTCCCTTTCGAGTCTCCCTTGCTGTAATCGTGGAGGCCTCTAGATTCTGTCTCTTGGGGGCTTGCCTTGACTCAGCATTGGCTCTATGGCCAGCCTTTTAACTCCTATAGGGGGGTCCCTACTCATGAATCTAGAGCTATCTCTTGCATCTCGTCACCAAAAATTGCATCATGGACATTAATGTGCCAATGTCCACCATGACGGTTGCAGTGTCTTGGGTAGTCGATGTGGTCATGACATGGGATGTGAAGATTGATGGGAGGGAATGCATTGGGGCCTTACCCTTTCTTGATACCACCGGGACTGCTTCAATTTCTAAGGCCCTAGCAATGCTACTTGGCTGTCCTTCCCTCCGATGGCTCATGGTAGCCATCTCTTTAAAACCTAAGGTCTCCTTCACTGACTTGTGCATGGCCTGGACTATGTCTTCATCTTCCTTTCTTCTCCATTCTTTTGCCTCTTGCTTTGCTTTTCTTTTTCTCTCGTCTTCGACCCTCTTGGACTCTCTTTGGGCCCTCTTTAGCTCCACCCATTCCTCCTTTGTCATTGTTTCTTTTACCTCCTTCTGTGGCTTTGATGGGGTTCCCTTCTTTGGCGCCTTGGGCTCTCTTTTTCCAGACTGTGTCTCTTGCTCTTCCCTATCACTTATAGTCCTCTCACTGGACTTCTCCTATTCGTGGTGCGGCAATTGGTTAGGGGTCTCCTGTACTCCCTCTTCACCTCATTCTATGTCCTTCAGGGCCACTTGGATGATGGCCATTGGGTATTCCACCGAGCCTGATGGTGGATGCCCTGGAGGAGGAGGAATTCTTTCAGGCTGACCTTGCTATGGAGGCCGAGGATTCCCCTCTTGGTATGCATGTGGTCAAGGATTTTTCTAAGCTTTTGAATAGTGTTTTGCATGAAGGCATCCCAATCTACCTCATCTAGGGATCCAGCTGCAATGATTTCTAGCACGGCACCCCGATTCTATTCATAAGGGAATTGTACCTTTGATTGGAGAAGAGAGTATGAACATCTTTGCCTATAGTTTGATCTCAGGATTCGGGATGTCCACTAATCTTATCCCATGCACCATGTGTACGGTAGCCTTACTCATCCCCAACTGCTCATCCCCAACATGCTATATATACGTCCCTCTTTGGGCATCTCTCTGTCATGCTAGCAAAACCTAGGGCCTTCTCCACCACTGCAGGGCTCAATTCCACCTCTACTTGGTGAGCTTCTTTCCCTTTCCTGATTGTCATCATGCCATAGTTTCTTTCAATATTGAAACTCCTTAGAAATTCTGTGCACTTATTGTAGTCAACCTTCTCTACATACTTCTATATGCTGTACTAGTCCACGAGTTGTTTTATGGGCGGCTCTTCCATGATGGTGTCTTCTAGGTTTAGGGTGTGCTTGAATGTGAATTGGCTATAGCCTCTCATTTCTATCGTCAAGCCATACTTTTCTTGCTCTTCCTCTATGAATGGGAGCTTGCTACCTTTATCTTGTCCTGCCATTTTAGGTTCCTATCATATATCATGGCCCACCATTAGTTTTCTTAAGTTAGCTTCCACAAGCAGGTAGATAAAACATACATGAAAGCTTCTTGAGAATGTGAAACCCTTAAGTATAGATTAAAGTTTTCGCTTCAAGAAATCTACACGATTCAAAAGTATCCATGATATTTTTTCCACATTGGGACATGACCTTATGGAAGCTAGGCATAGAATTGTGGATTATATTCCAAGTGAGCATGGCAGTCCATATCATGAGGTTTGGTGCCTACGTGTAATATAGGTTAAGACATCAATGATAAGGTCACCAGAGTTGATTCTGCTAGCAATGTGTAGCTCTTCTTTAGTAAGGACATGATCTAGGTAAGGGTAGATCATGACGTGATCTTCTAATGATTGATTGCGAATGGTGGCCAACACCCTAAAAGAGGTAGGAGCTACGTAAGTGGGATCATACTCGGAGGTTTTAATGGCGTGCCACTGCTTAGCATTGGTCATGATTTGGTAGCCTTCTTGTCCCCATTGAAGTTGAAGAGCATACCATTTGTGCAAGAAAGAGGAGTCATTGGCAGTGAGCTGTTTCAACTGTACAATTTCTTGGTTCATGGTAGTGACTTTGCTCTTGACATAAGAGGTGATTAGGCATTGTTTGCGGGCTTGTTCAATGGAGAGCTCGGTGGTGATGAGTTTATTGGCTGCTTGGGAAGTTTTGACAAATACGAATTCAGATTCCTCCCATAAGCAGGGTAGTGTGCGCACTTTCATTGCTAAAGGTTTATTTAAAAGACCTAAATCCAATCAATTGTAACTCTTAGCAAGCATGGTAAATGTGGCATCCAAGAATTTGAGGCAAGCGACCAAGTCATCATCTATATTCTTAGCTAGGTTGATGGCCAGGGTTAGAATGGATCTCCACTAGTAAGAGGATTTAAGGTTGAAAGGTGGGTGAGGTGGGGTTGGATAGTCCCGCAGTTGTTAGGTGCAGCTCTGGTTGCAGTGCTAGTGGTGGTGCACTAGGGGCGGGGCCTGTGTGGTGGGTGGCGCACTACTAGATGCTTGGGCAGCAGTTCGGGTACTAGCAAGGCGAGGTTGAGGTGGCTTAGGAGCAGGGGGCTGTGGTTTGGGTCCATAGACTTGTTGAGTTGTGATGGGTTTAGGTTTTGGAGGGGCGATAGGCCCTGCAACTAAGGGGCTTTGTGGCGTTGATGGTGGATTCGTCTTGATGCTTCATGTGGTTAAGCTTCAGGGCGGCGTTTGGGTAGTATATTTGTCCCTCTCGAGGCTTCAAGTACCCAAATCTAGGTATTACCTCGTAATAACCTTGCGCTTGCAAATAAGGTCTTGGGGACCCATCGCATCTTAACCATTTGTTGAGGCTTGTAGTTTCTTTTGGGCCTCCTATGTTTCGAGGGAAGGTTCCTAGCCTTGCAAGTTCATGGTTGGGTGCTCCTAAGTGGTAGTTTTGGATGTTTCGGTACCCATTTGAATTGATGTTCAAGGGTTTTAGCTTCACAATCGACTTTTTGGTGGTGCTGCTGAGGTTCGGCGAGGGGTGACGAATCACAACCCCCTTCAGAGGCTTGATAGTGGGTTTCTCTACTGGTGGTTTTGTGGACTGTGATGAGGTTGCATAGACCTTATTGAAAGCTGTGATGATTCGTACATTGTCGATGGCCAGGTGAATACGTTGTGACAAATAGTCGATATTATAGTGAGTCTACTTCTTAAAGGTTCCTCTTAATAGCGATTCCATGCCTGTGCCTTTCGTGTTTGGCAACACATAAAAGACCATGGGAAAGCTCTCAGACTCGATAGAGATTGCAACCTTACACTTTTCCAAAACTGCAAATGCACAGCCACCAAATGGGCTGAGTTTGGTGTTAGTGGCTTGTAATGATAGTTTGCTTATTTGAGTCCAATGATCGTACGTTAGGATGTTAAAGTCATTGCCCTCATCGATCAATGCATCAATGGCGTGTGTCTACTGGGCTGTAAGGGTCATATGAAGGTAAGCCAGAGCCACTATTTCTTCATTCTCATCATTGACCTCCGTAATGGTTGCCACTCGTACATTGATAGGGGCTTTCGGCATCAAAGGCTCATGTAGTGGGTACTTATCCTCGGCGTGCTGTAGGAGTAACAATCCTCATATTTGCTCTCATCACTGAAGGAGTAGTCCTTGTATTTTTCATGGGAACTATTCTCATCCGATTGCTCATCATCTCCTAAGTCTTGATGCAACATTTCCTTTTTATCAGTGACTAAGGCCCGATTGTACATTAAGTTCAGGTTGTGCACCTTAGTCCACGGCCATGTGGGTTCATCATGAGATTGTTGAGAGGTTTCAAGTTAGTGGTAGGGTTGTCGACTAACTTGCCCGTCAGGTCCTCCAAGGCCTCTTGGAGTTCTAGCCTATTGCTAGGGACATGGAGCGTGACGGGTTTGGATTGGTTGTAAGCGCTTCTGGCCATCATGTAGAGTGGCATTGTAGGTTCCTTCTTGGGCACTCTCTCTTTCTCTGTAGCTTGCTTGTACTCCTCTTCCTCATCTGAGAATGGCAGATCGATTGTAGCAAGTATATGCATCCAATCTCGCTCCTCTTGTGGGTAAGGGATATACTTTGTGAGTGGCCCATAAGAGTTTCCAATTTGCGCATCACCCTTCAGCATGGTGGAGATGGCATCTAGGTTGACTGATGTAGTCTTCCATGTATCCATCTCTACTCTTACTGCTTCTATTTGATTTCCCAAGAAGATTCAACTGTTGCCCTAGCCTTCTATGACCGGTGCATTGCACATCCAGGACCGGCCTAACATGATGTCATAGTCCACTCCCTTCATAACTATAAAGTCAATAGAGAATTGGATTCCTATGATCTTTAAGAGCTAGTTCTTTACCACTCCAAATGGCTACACTTTCATTCCATTAGCTAGGGTGATGCTGAATCTAGCATTCTCAACAGGCAGGTTACCCCACTTCTAGACTACTGCATGGCTCATCACATTAACTCCTGCTTTCATATCTACAATTCCCTTTCTCATGGTGTCTCCCATAAGACCAGTAAGACTGCATGCCTTTTAGCGCCTTCTTAAAAAGCATTGATGTGCAAGGATTTGGGGACCAAGTGTAGCATCAGATTGGGTATTTGAGTCACTACGTAGTGATTGTGTAGATAAGCCTCCCCTTGCTCCATTGGTCCTTCAACCCACAACTTTAGTTCTTGCCATAGTGTCAGATGATGCCTAAGCATATCTCCTAGGCTTAGAGTCATCGAGGTGGTCACTAGCGTGTGGTGAGAAGGTCGTTTGATTGGTTGTCTCTCTCCTAACTCTGCGTTTCTCGGCCAATTGCTCTGACTGGTTTGCTGGCCTGTAGCATGCAAGCTCTTTTTAAGCAGCACTAGTTGTGGTACAACCGCATCCCTTGACCTTGGTCATGGAGGCGAGGCTGGCATGCTTACACTTAAGAGATCATCAATCTCATCTTCCAATACGGGCTTAGCATCCTTCAGGTGCTCCTAGGCTTCTTTCACCCAATCGTTAACCTTTTTGATAGCCTCGAGTTGGCACTTCGGGTTAGGGTACTCCCTAACCTTCGCACTCCCCTTCTTAGCCATCTTTATAGCTGTCGTTTCTACCTCTATGTCTATCACCTTTTTTCTAGTAGGTAAAGTCATGGTACTCTCTGTCTTTAGTGTGACCTTTGCATCAGCTTTCTTTCTCCTTCACCTTCGAATTTTCTTTTGGATTGAGGCTACATCTAAGTTGCTGGGCCCATGCAGTGATATGCCGGCTTGCTTTATTTGCACATGGGTCATGACATGTAATGGGATGGGTGTGCCCTCTCCATTAAATATCTCAACTCCAAATAGCCCCAATGGTATAAATGACTCGTTTGTGGCATTAGAAGATGTTCTTCTTTTAGGGCATTCAGTGAACAGATGAGTGATTCCACACTTTGGACATCTAAGATCGGCCTTTTCCTTATTAGCATGCTCCCGTTCTGGGCAATGTGAGGAGGTATGTCATGGGTGTCCGCAAGTCACACATGAGATTGGCTCTTCCGTCAGCCCTCCTAAGCCTCTACCTCTACCTAATGCCATCACCGATATTGGTCTGTAATCTATAAAGATTGGATTACCCTCTTCGTCATACAAGACATAAGGGTTCACATAAGGTTCTTTGTCACTCGGCTCCTCCACATAGTGGACTGGAGCATCACTCGGTGGATGGGTTACGTAGGGTCCTCCACATAATGGACTGGAGCATCACTTGGTGCATGGGCTATGTAGGGCCTAGGTGGTCTGGGTATTCTTGTGGGGTTTATCTCCATCCTAAGAATGGCTGGTTTAGCATCGTTGGGTACCGGGAGAGCCAATGGGACTCCCCTTCTGAACAAGTTTAGTGGCCTATTCACTAGGTAAGGCTGACTGTAAGATTGCGAGTATGGAAGTCTCCTTGGCATTCTGTAATGCATGGCATCATGGCCGAACCTACCGCAATTTGTGAATGGTTGGGACCTAGGGCCACAATACATGCATTGGATGTGAGAGCATGTTGGTCATCTCATCATTTCTTGTAATTTCGATAGCTCCATCTTCATCTTTGCTAGCTCCTGACTTGCGTGTGTGCCCTTCCCTTTATCCTGAGTACTTGGGCCTGATCTTTCACTTAACATTGAAACTCTTTCAGAGTTTCTAGCATTTGTCTTCTCTTGAGTTGAGCTCTTGGAGCTAGTGGTCCACTCTAATTGCCTCGTCAAAGACCCTAGCTAGCGCATCATCTCACTACAAGCTCGAATTGCCTACCAAGGCCTTGTAGAGTTTCTC
This sequence comes from Lygodium microphyllum, assembly GCF_053477565.2. NCBI lineage: Eukaryota > Viridiplantae > Streptophyta > Polypodiopsida > Schizaeales > Lygodiaceae > Lygodium > Lygodium microphyllum. The sequence continues at coordinate 117,183,779 of NC_141137.1, read as the reverse complement.
ACTACATATCCCATTGATGAAGATTGTGGAGACTGCTCTTTTAGTGGGTCGCTCACTGGTTGGGATACTCTTGAAGAGACTCCGCACATGGGTGACATAGTCTCTTATATCCTCCTTGTTTTTCTGCTTGACATTCATCTGCCGCACCAAGAGGTTACCGAAGTATCCAGGCTCAGAAAATCTCTTGATGAAAAGACTCTTGAGATCATTAAAGTCAGTTCGCTCAATAGCGTCCAAACTTGTGTACTTGGTTCTACCCTTATCTCTTAAGCATAGGCCGAAAGCTTGTGAGTGCAAAGTAAGATCGGTGAGACCATTTGGCTCACAGACTTGCTCAAACTGCTCCACAAAGCTATATGGATCATTGTTCAACTGGTACTTGTCTAGCTACTTAGCCACTACAGGGATTCTTGATTCGCTCTTAGAGCCTTGGTTGACCCCCAATCCTACAAGCAATGAGGTTTCCATTGCAGTGGTGCTTTGCTCGATGGAAGTGTTGTCTAGCAGTTGCTTCATAAGAAGCTCACTTAATGTAAGATCTCCTTCCAGCGCTCTTTCCCTCTCTGCATCAAGTCATGTCCTGTTTTTGCTTGCTAGGGCTAGCACTTGCTGAATCTCATGTGTTTCTATGCTCTGCCGCAAGTTCCTAGCTTGTAGCTCCTGATTGAAGTTCATTATACCGTGAAAGCTTCCTGCACTAGTCTCCTCTCCTCTTCGAGGTCCATTATGATATCCTCAGACATCTTACTGTGGTGGTCTGTCCGGGTCTATAGATCGTAATTAGTGACTAGCCGTTGGATTTCTATCAAGGATTTCTATCAAGAAACTGCCTAGGTCAAGCTCTTCGTCCCATCCGTGGGGCTATTGCTTGACTCTGATATGTTTGCAGTCTCGTGCTCCACTAGGTTGTCAATGAGATTGATCAAGTCAGGTAGATCCAACTTGCTATGTTTTAGGGTCTTCCCTTACTAGTGGGTTCGTTTTGATGGTTAGTTCTAAGTGAGTTCCTTATTATTTACAAACACTCCTCAATTTAAACTCACTCGGTGGATGTGTGCATGTGCTCTCTTCTGTGCATTGTGCGAATTCAGGCTTTCGAATCTTCAGTGCACTTCAAGTGATAAAATCAATGTGAGGTGCGAATGCAGAATGAAAAATGCAACCCACACTATTCCCTTTTTCCATTCACAGCCTAATGTGGCTCTAGATGTGTTCCCTAGGTGGCTGCTCCTAAGAATTGTCTAGGGTCTCTACGGCTCCTCTCTACTCGATCAGGGTAATTTTAGGGTCTATGAGTTGGTTTTGGCTCTAAGTGGGGTTGGACTCTCAATTAGGGCACTAAAGGTTGCCTCTAGGCCGTTGTGGGTCACGATTTCCTATGTTCTCGGCTTTTGTAAGCTGGGTCATTTATCTTAGGGGGTTTCAAGGGTCTGGTTTAGCTGGTTCTGGTTAGAGACTGGTAAATTTTCCCTATTTATGTTCTGCCCTGTTGGTCCGATTCCCAGAGTCCCCGACTCCAGTGGTCTGATTGTAGGTCCAATTGGTTCGATTGCAGTTGGTTCGACTTGGGCGATCCAATTTAGTTGGTCTAAATGAGGCGGCATTGGTCCGATGGTCTTGGTTCATCGATAGGTTCGACCGGGTGGTTGACTCTAGGAGTTGGACAGTTTGATTTTACCAGTCGGACGGTCTGACTAGTTCGACTCTAGAAGTTGGACATGGATTGTTGGTCCAACTATTGCAGTGGGTGCAAATACAAATGCTAGTGCAACCGATTCTGGGAGTTGGACACGGACTGTTGATTCGTCGACTACTGTGGCGAGCGCAAAAACAAATGTTGGTGCAACCGATGTTGGAGATTCCTAGGGTTCATCGACTAACGTGTAACCTTTTAGAACCAATGATTAGAAAACGAGGAAGGCCTCGTGGTACCTGGACTGAAGGATCTGGACTAGAAATGAGCATGCTCGATTCGTTATGCACCTGTAGCTCTCTCTCTCTCTCTCTCTCTCTCTCTTAAGCCCTCTCTCTCACACTGAAGTGTAGAAATGAGCTCTTCCCTATTGGTTTTGGACTTGTAGGGTGCTGTCCAACCAAATTCAACCTTCCAACTCCATGTCTTGCATGCATTAAATCCCAAATCTCATTCTTTTTCCTTTTTTCGTATTTTACATGTTTCATAGCAGCAAAACCCTACTGTTTCCCTGCAAGTTATTGGTCCTTATCTACTCTAAATGCAAAGAAATCCAAAACATAAAACTGAAATGTTTCCTTCTACTTGCCTAATCACCACAAAATTGAAATACTTACTTGTTTTGAAGATTAAAGTGCCTAAATCTCCTACCTATATCAAGCATCAGTTCGGGGGTGAAAACCTACTTCAATGCTCGATTCAAAGCACACAAACACTCAAGGCTCGAATCCATTGGTCTCGACAACGGAACCAAAATGTAGAGTAGAGCTCAAGCTCAACTGCCAAGACCCACTGACTGCTTATTCTTTCAAGTGTTTCAAGCCGAGCACTAATGGCTACCTCTCACATAGCCAATGCACTATCTCTCTCTACGAGTGTAGTGAGCTTACCTCCATGCCCGATTGAGTTGCCTCCTCTCTTGAGCACTCCGGTAGCTCCATGCTCCAAGCTCCATTGCTGCAAGCAAGAGAAGAGAAGAGAAGAGAAGAGAAGAGAAGATGGAAAGCTTCTCCCCCACGGTCATCACCCTCACACACTCACTCCCTCACACTTTCACACTCCCTCTCTCAAGCACAAGCTCAAGCAAGCAAGCAAGAAGAAGAAGAAGAAGAAGAAGAAGAAGAAGAAGAAGAAAAAGAAGAAGAAGAAGATGCTACTTTTAGCCACACACAAGAATGAGCTTTTCATTCACTTTTTGAGTTTATATACAAAGCCCTTATCCCTTTGGGCACCCATTCCCTTTTTTACATGATTGGCCACTATGGCAAGGTCCTCTTTTCCCATTCCCTTCTAGTTGCCCTTTCTCTTTACCTATGCCCTTCTACCCTTTACAATTTGCACAGGAGGGAACCTGGCGCTCTTTTACAAAAGTTTTATGGATGCCTTGCATTTAAAAATATACTTTTGCCTTTGGCTTAGCTTTTGAGGCTGCCCTTGTGCTTTTGGCCATTTCCCTTCCTGCTCCTTCCTTTTTGTCCACATTTGAAGTTTTCTTAGACTTCTTTTTCTCCATCTCGAACTGGGGTTAACAATTGCCTACCAATTAGAGATGATTTAAGATATCCCAATTCCAAGTTCTATTTGGACAAGAATGCCATATATCATTCATTTTTTCAAACCTCGCTCTCAAGTGGAAGCTTCTAAATCCATGGACAAGCATGTTCAATCCATTTGTCATGACATCAAGGCCACCCAAGTCTAGCAGAAGTTCCACTTAAACCCCCAATACATTGTATGCACCCTCAAGAAAGAAGACATGGTTTTCTTAAGGGTGAGACTTGAGAAGAGTTCACTATCCTTGGGAAAGTAAAACAAGCTTAGTTTGAGATATTGTGAATCTTATGAAGTAATGAAGGTGCTAGGAAAGCAAGCTTACAAACTCAGACTATCATTCCATCTCGAGGTGCATAATATGTTCCATCTGAGCCTACTTAAGCCTTATGTAACTAACCTTGAATATTTACTCAATGATGAACAAACAGTAATATCTACTCAAGGGATTCTTAAAATGCATCTAAAAAGGTGCTTGAGATAATAAAGACATCTAAGAAGTCGAACCTTAAAAGAATACCTTGTGCAATGAAAGGATTATACTAAAGAAGATACCACATGGGTAGTTGAGGCTACCCTTTTGAAAGAATACCCCCAATTTCTCTTAAGATGAGGACATCTTAATTGTTATTAATAGCACTTTGAGATTTTAATTAAATTAATATAAAAAATACATCAACTAAGTGTTTTTGTCAAAGAAATGTGAATTATTAGTATATTTGTACATTTACACATTGTTAAGTGCATGTATAATTATTAAAATTTAATCCATATACTTAAAAATGAAAAAATACAAAAAGGGAGACATGTTTAACATCGAGAAATAACTTTTGTGTAAAAATGTTTGTCTCAAAAAAATTATCACTCTATATTTTTATAAATCTTAATGTGACATTGAGAGTGCATTAGATTAAACCTACAAAGAATAGGTAAGAATGCATTTTTCATGCAATAAACTAATGGGATGAAGAAAAGAAATTGAGTGAAAAAATAATAATTTTCTTTTGTGGAAAACTAAACCCACAAGGAATAGGTGGAAATGCACTTTTCACACAATAAACTAATGGGAGGAAGAAATTTTTTGAATGGAAAATGAAAAATTCAATTTTCTTTAGTGAAAAATAAGAAAAAAATTGACTTAAGTAAAGACATGAGTCACAAAGAAAAGCACACAATGGTTTTTATTTTTAAAAAATTTTAAAATTCAATTTTCTTTGGTGAAAAATAAGAAAAATTGACTTAAGTAAAGACATGAGTCACAAATAAAAGCACACAATGGTTTTTATTTTTTGAAATTTTTAAAATGAAAAGAGGAAAATTATGGTGTACTCTCCCCCCCCCCCCGCCAAAAAAAAAAAGAACATGTATTTAAACTTCTCTCTTTGGGTAAGAAATCCACATCCATCCATGATTTGACTAGAGCCATACCCTTGGAGCTATGAGATTAGGAGATCACGTGGAGTTTGATTATGTATGAAGATTCATGGTAGATCAAACAATGCCAACCACATGGTCCTTAAGCATCTCTCCAATGTGGTGTATTAGGAGATCGCGAGGAGTTTGGTATGTGCTCAGTTCATGACAGATCAAGCAATGCCAACCACACAATGCTTAAGTATCTCTCCAATGTGGTACCTATTTGTTAATCTTTTCCTCCTCTTTTCCCCAAACATTTAATGTTAACTCTCCTTTCAAGTGGTTTGTTTACACCCAAACTCACTTACTCTAGTCTCTATATCTAAGTGGAACATTCACGAGAAAATTTTGGTGACCAAATGACTTCAAAATAAGCTTGAAAATTTTACAAGTATAAAATTGATGGAAAAATTAAAAACTCAAAGAATCAACTTTATGATTACCTATACTTATAGCTCTCATTGCATCTTTGTTTTCAATTATAGAATACCTCAATTTGATATCGAATGTAAAAGTTATGGCCAAAATAACAAAGTGTTATCAAACTTTCGTAATTGTCCACGACTTCTACAAGATGCTTTGTATTCACTCAAAATAGATAGAATGGCTCCAAAGTGAATGCTTGAAAGTTATTCTCAACTTCTCTAGTGTACATGCATATGAGAGGAGGAAGATAGAAGAGAATGTTTATTTCTCTTCTCTTGGAAAGCTTCAATGTTGCTGCCAATAGAAGAGAATGTTTATTTCTCTTCTCTTGGAAAGCTTCAATGCTATTGCCAATCTTCTAAGTATCCAAAACTTCTTTTTGAGCATTCAAAGCCAAGGTATTTTGTATCAATTCTAGCCACTAATGGCTTCCCAAATGCAACCAAATTGAACTGTGAAAGCCCCATGAATTGAACCTCAATGGCTACTCAAGCTGAAACACATGTTTGCTTTGGATGTAGAGCTAGGCAATGAGAATAATATCTCTTATACCACTATCAAGGTGCAGACAACAAGCATCAATGTCTTAGAAGAAGCTTGAATCCTTGATCTTCGCAACAAAACTTCATTGCTTGCACTTCTCACTCTAAGCATGAGCTTCCATGAACATCAAATGATGCTCTAATACTAGTTGAGAGAGAAGCAATGGTGGGATATGAGGTAGAAGCTATGGGGCAAAAGAGGGTTAAGAGTGAGAGAGCACAAAAGAGTTATGTCAGCTAGAAGCTATGGAGTAAAAGAGGGTTAAGAGAGAGAGAGAGAGAAAGAGAAGAACGCAGAAGACTTATGTGGGTACAAAACTAACGGTACCCTTATTCTTTGTTATCTTCATTTATATACGATGGTATAGTGTGTACATAGACAAGCAGTGTCCATCAACTATTAGGCAATTGGCCTTTACCCCAATGGTTTCTTATTGCACAAATAGCCTCAACCATTTGGTTTTTGTTTTGTCCACTTACAATGCTTAGTCTTATGACTAGGCCTTCACGATTTTCTCATGGAATATTAAAATGTGTATACAAGATTTTCTTATTTAGCCTGTGGGATATTAATATGCGTAGGCATGCTAGACCTTTTAGTTTTATCGATAGGTTCATACAATTTGCACAAGAATGAAACCTAGTGCTTAGATTTTACAATAACCATTCTTTGTGTGCTATGAGTGTTTTACAACTAACTCTAAATTAGAATGGACTAGTCTTGAGAGTAGAAAATGAACAAAGATACAATTAAAATAAATGTCAATGCCTTTAATATCTCTGAAAGTTACTCAAGTATTTTTCTAGGCCCTACTCTACTCTCTTTATGTTATTTACAAGTATTGGCCATCAATTACTATTTTTACCAAATACTTTTTATGGCAATTGCTATCATGACTGTCAGAGAGAGAACCAGGGAGAGAGAAAGACTGCAGAGGAGAGAGAAAGACTGTAGGAAGAGAGAGAATAAGAGTGACGAGGAGAGAGAAAGACTAGAATTGGAGAGAGAAAGACAGGAAAGATGAAGAAGCCATGGAAGCTTAGAGCAAGAAGGGAGAAAAAGATTGTAAAATGTATTGATTTGCCAAAAGATGTGAAAAATTACAACTTCTCTCCTTATATACCAGTGTCAATGTGACATGGCATATTATTAGCATTCTAACTATTCCCAGCTTCTTACAATCCATCCCTTCCCAAAAGGTTTTTTTGTCCTCAAAAACAAACCTAGAAAGAACTAAAGAAGAGATGGATAGAACAGAGTACTATTCTGTTTTACAGCTTTACAAATGGGAGATGAGTGAAGAATTATCATTACAAGGGCTGAATTTGAAGAACGGAAAGAGGACCCCGCTATATACATGATTTGAAGAACTTCAGAAGCAATTGGAGCCATAGAATCTTCAACAAATAGTTCCAGAAGAAAGTAGACAGCTTGCTGAAATAACAGTCCCTGCTGGACCAAATCTGCTATAACTTTTGATAGAAGTGTCCAAATGAGATGTACCACATATCAAAACGAAGCTCTTGAAGAGTACTTTAAGCTCATGTAGATAGCTCAATTCTAAAAATGAAGTACGACAAAAACTGTTCTAAAACAGCGTGCTGTCCTGAACCAGTCTGCACCAATACTAGCTCCATAAGCAATAGGCTTCAGCCACCAATGTATCCCTCAAGTATGGATACTCATCCAATATTGAATCAGGTCTCCAAAAAGCCTCTTCAGAGGGTAAACCTCTCCATTTAATCAAATATTCCACAATAGAACGTGATCGAAGCTTCTTTTCACGCTGACCTATAACAGCCTCTGGGATGTACTGAACAATACCATCTTCATCAATAGGTGGCAGCTCATCAACTAAATCCACTGGATCACCATAATAGGGCTTGAGCTGACTAACATGGAAGACGTTATGAATCTTTATAGAAGAGGGAAGCTCTAGTCTGTATGCCAAATCTCCAATCCGCTTAAGGATCCTGTAAGGGCCATAGAATCTGTGGGCAAGCTTATTACTGGATCCATCTTTCAATGTAGAGTACTTGGATTTGGGCACCTTCAACAAAACCAGGTCTCCTTCCTGGAACTCTAAAGGCCTCCTCTTCTCATCAGCATACATCTTCATCTGATCTTGAGCCTTCCTTAGATTCACCTTGCATTGCTGAAGAAGGGTTTGCATTCTTTCCAACTCTTCCTTCCCATGAGGGTTGATCTTTTCATTAAAAATGACTGTGGGTAAGGGCACCTTGTAACCATACAAAGCCTCAAAGGGTGAAACTCCTGTGCTCGCATGAGTGGAATTATTATAAGCAAACTCAGCCAGGTGTAACCAAGAATCCCATGAGGTTTTGACATCATAGCAAAAATGGCGAAGATAAGTCTCCAACCATTTATTAACTCTCTCTGTCTGTCCATCAGTTTAGGGATGATAAGCCGTAGATGGAGCCAACTTAGTACCCATAGATGTAAATACCGCTTGCCAAAAGTTACTCATAAACTTTGAGTCCCTATCATGGACAATCACCTACGGTAATCCATGTAATCTGAAAATATGCTCCATAAACTGGTTGGCCACCTGAGAAGCAGTAAACTGAATTTTTGTTGGGATAAAATGAACTGCTTTGGTGAGTCTGTCAACCACCACATAAATACTATTCCACCCCTTCTTGGTAGTAGGTAAGCCAGTGATAAAGTCCATAGTAATATGAGTCCATTTACCCGTAGGAATAGGCAATGGCTGCAACAAACCTCTTGGCTTATGGGTGCTATCCTTATTTTGCTGACAAGGCATACACTTCATAATGAAGTCCTTGACATCTTTCCACAGTCCTTTCCAATAAAAGCTATTGCTGATCCTGTCATAAGTCTTGAAAACTCCCAAGTGTCCAGCTAAAGGCGAAGAATGCAACTCCTCCATAATTTTTCGCTTGAAAGAAGAAGTAGAGGGAATAACAATCTTGCCCTTCCACCAAATAAGACCATTTTTAAGCTGGTAATGTGAGTTTTCTTCCATAAGATCTTGCTGTAATTTCTGAAAGATTTGGCTAAATTCCTCATCTAAGAGATATGCCTCTTGTAGCTCTTCAATCCAATCACTATGTAATTCTGTCATGGCTGATACTTTGCAGGCCCACATACGAGAGAGAGAATCAGCCACTATGTTATCTTTGCCCCTTGTATGAGTGATGTCAAATTCATAATTTTGTAATGTTGCTACCCATCGTCGTTGCTTTGGAGTAAGATTTGACTGAGTAAGGAAATACTTGAGTACCCGATGATCACTATGTACTCTGAATCGGCTGCCATATAAGTAATGGTGCCATTTCTTGATTGCATGCAGAATAGCCAACATTTCCTGGTCATAAACATTCATGGCCATCTCCTTATCAGTAAGCTTACGGCTTTCAAATGCAATTACTCCATGCTTCTGAAGCAAAACAGCCCCAATGCCACGGCCACTAGCATCACACTGTATAGTAAACTCTTTAGAGAAATCCGGGCATACAAGAATAGGAGCAGAGGTAAGTAATTCCTTTAACTGGTTGAAGCTGCTATCTGCAAGAGCATCCCAAAAGAAAGCCTCTTTCTTCAGCCTGTCAGTTAAAGGGGCTGCAATTGCCACATAATGCTAGATAGACCAAGAAATCCTCTAAGAGAGGTAGTAGTAGTAGGCGTTGGCCAATCTTTTATGCATTGCACCTTCTTAGGATCAGCCTGTATTCCTTTTTCACTGACTATATGTCCCAAGTATTCCACTTCAGTCTGCATGAAAGAACACTTATTCTCCTTAGCAAAAAGCCTATGATGTCTCAACACATCAAAAACCTTCCTCATATGCGACAAATGATCCTGTAAAGTCTTGCTATAGATCAAAATGTCGTCAAAGAACACCAAGACAAACTGAAAGAGGAAAGGTTGTAGAATCTTATTCATCAGGCTTTGAAAGGTAGCTGGAGCGTTTGTAAGGCCAAATGGCATCACCAAGAAATGGTAGAGCCCACGATCAATCCTAAAAGCAGTCTTGACCTCATCACCCTCTCTCATGCGAATCTGATGATACCCTGATCTCAAATCAATCTTCGTGAAGAATCGAGCCCCCTTAAGCTCATCAAGCAAATCATCTATCCTGGGTATAGGATACATGTTCTTCACTGTTATCTTATTGAGGTCCCTGTAGTCAATGCACATTCTGAAAGATACATCTTTCTTTTTGATTAACAGGACTGGGGATGCATAAGGTGAAGAACTGGGTTCAATAAATCCCATTTCAAGAAGCTCTTTGATTTGCTTGGCTACTTCCTCTCGTTCACATTTTGATAGTCTGTAAGGTGGCTTATTGATTGTCTTTGAGTTGGGTTCCAAATCAATGGGGTGATCCACTGCTCTCTTAGGAGGCAATGAAGTAGGTACTTCAAATAAATCTCTATACTCCTCAAGAAGAGCTGTCAAGGTTGGATGGTTAGCTGAATTATTGGGCTGATCCTGTGTTTCTTTGTTCAAATGCAATACAAATATCTGTGAGTGCTTTTTGTACTCTTTCTTGAGTTGTTGAATGGTGCTAAGCTGAAAATCAGATCTACCAGGGATCCCCTGTAAACGGATGAGCTATCCATTGGAGAAAAACTCCATATATAACTGTGAGAAATCCATAGTAATCCTGCCTAAGGTCATCAACCAATCACAACCAAGTACAATATCTATAGGCCCCATTTCCAAAGTGATCAGGTGTACTTTGACTACAAAATTTTCAGCCATCTGCAAAGAAACCTGTGGGCAAATCTGCGTGCTGGTTTCCTCTTCACCATTAGCCACTTGTACTCGAATGGGCTGCTGTAAGTCAGTGGGAACACAATTCAACTTGTACATAATAGATTTATTGACAAAACTGTGAGTACTACCACTATCTATCAAGATGAACAATGGCTTTCCACATATGCTTCCCTTCATACGAAGTGTATTAGGGCTCTTAGATCCCGTCCAAGCATCCATAGAGATAGAACAATTAGTGGCAGCATGCAACTCATTACAAAATCCACCAGGATCAAATGGGATATCACCGCCTGGATCAAAAGGAAAAGAGTCAGATGGATCATAGAAGTACTCCTGTCCACCATCATCCTCGAAATCTTCATTTTCAGCATTGATTGTGACTGCATTAACTTCATCTATGTCATTTTCAAAGTCCTCAAGAACTAGCATACTCTAAATTTTTGGCTTGGCATTTTTGTATACACACACTTTGAAGCATGGTCAGGAGTATACTTTTCTCCACACTTGAAGCATAAGCCTTTGTCCTTTCTTTCCTTGTAAAGATCCATGGGAATATTTCTGGAATTTGTATTGACTGAAGTAGACTTAGGCTTATTGTCACCTTGCTTAAATTCAACCTTTGGACTGTTTGCTGTCCTGAAATTGCTTTGAAGCCTAGAAGCATTAAATGGAGGATAAGTTGGTATCCGTAAGCTCCCACTAGGCATATGATTGCTGCCATAATTGTTACCAACTTGCCCTTGCTTTAAAAAAGTCCTTGGCTGTCCATAACTTGGCTGAAATGAAGACTCTTTCCTATACTTCCTTCCATAGCGCTCTGCGAGCTCAATAGCCTTGAAAAGTGAAGTAGGATTCTGCGCCATAACATCAGCTGACAAGGATGGTTCTAAACCATACATAAACTTGTGTAACTTGGCCTCATCACTGATGTTTTCCACATACATGGTCAAGTTGAGGAATTGGTTTGTATATTCTCTTACACTTAGGCCCCTTTGTTCCAAACCATACCATCTTCATTCTAACTTCTCTTTTTCAAGAGGTGAAACAAAGACTTCAGCCATAAGTGCCTTGAAAGCTTCCCAATTCTCAATAAGTACATTCTCTTTCTTGATATACCTCCACCAAGTGTGGGCAAATCCTTCTAAGTGCAAGGAGGCAAAGTGTATCTTCATATCATCAGTTTTAGGAAATATGTCAAAATAGGACTCCATCTTAGAGGTCCATTCCTCTAATTCTGATGGTGAAGAAGACTGGCCATTGAATTTGGATAAAACAATTTTGTCCTTGAATTCTCTATCATGAAAGGGTTGTTGTCCCAAAACTGGCTGATCAGGATTTCTAAGTACAGAACCCCCGAATTGAGACTGAAATCTTCCAACAAGTGGCTGAGAATTACCATGTAATCTTCCTGTTGGTAAGGCACCCCTGGAATTCTGAGTATGCAGTCCAAAAGTTTGAGTATTGGCTCCATTCAAACTGCCCAAATAGTCATCATACCTTTGTGAAGCTTCTCCTACTTCATACTGACTATTTGGTATGCTTTTTCTTCCAATGATTCCATCTCCATAACCATTTTTGTTGGATGGCTGAAGTGGGACTGAAGGGTCACTGTTTGAACAAGCCTTCTCATTGGCTTCTTTTGATCCCGTTTGCGACGGCATTAATTGAGAAAATTTTACCATAAGTTGAGCATTGGATTCTACTAATTTATCAATGGAAGCCTTGGTTTGGGTAGTTGATTCCATCAACTTATCAACGGTAGACTTCGTTTGTCCATGAGATAAAATCATTTGCTCCATTGTAGACTTCGTTTGACCAAATGATAAAATCATATGCTCCATTGCTGACAAAATAGCCTCATGACGTTCCTTATGTCTTAGTTCATGGGCACACAAAGTATCATTGAGTATACTGATCTCTCCTTGTTATTGAAGCTCTTCAAGGTTCTCTTGGAGTGTGCTTTCCATCATGGAATCCCTGATTTGTTGTGCATAATCCTCCTGGACCTTATTTTTGCCTTTATGTCCTGCCATACTGGTGCAGTCCTGCAGTACCCCCTGTCAATAAAACGGCTATAACTTTGGCTAGAAAACTCCGATTGTAAAACTTTTTTGTGCGAATCGAAGCTAACAATGCCCTCTTCGAGATGAGCTATAGCAGGCTATAACAGGTTTAGGACAGAAAATTCTGTAATTGAATTTCAAAGTCTGAACTGTCCAGTCCTGCACCCTGTTTAGACCTGTAAGTGCCATGTTTTGACCCTGTAATGCAAGAGAGTAACCTCAAATGGCTACCAAACCCTGCAAAGGGGTATATAGGACCTGTGGGTACCCTGTAGTACTTGCATCTGTGCTTCAATATCAAAGGGTGTACATGTATCCACCTGTAAATTCCCTGTTTTACCCTGTTTTAATCCAGTAGGTACTTGAGTCGTTGGAAAGTCATCAATCTTCAATTCTCCACTCGATATACCTGTGTGAGGGATAAAACAGCAGGACAGGCTCCCTACACGGGCTCCGAATCACCGGGAGGTGGGCAAAGTTCCCCCCGGATCGGTTGGTTGCACCCATTCGGGATCTTCGATAGTGAGGGAGGGTCACCTCTCTTTTGTCCCACTATCTCCCCCGGCATCCACCTTTTTCCTCGGTGGGAATATCAACATGGCAGAGGCTAGTGTGCTAAGCAATCAGCATGATATGCAATTGAAAAATATCCATTCAGCCTTTCATGAGATGCAATTGATTGAGATAAGAAAACTTGAGATGGGAGAAGGGTTTTACCTATGCAATTCAGTGACTCACTGATTGCTAGTACTTACCCTTTTACAATTTTCCAATTTAGGCAAAAGAGAATCAACCAATCAATTGGATTAGAGTAAACAAAAGCATCAATCAATGTATTCAATCAATAAGATTCAAATGTTATGCTGAAATCTCAGATTGAGGCCTTTAATTCACTGATTGAAGCTAATATGCATTAGGCAAGCATTGCATTCATGAGTAGGTGAATTCAAGCAAAGGTTGGCTGAAATTTTGATGAAAATTTTCAATTCTTTAATCTCTCAGTCAAATGGCTTAAGCTCAGCAATTGGATTAATGAGAGAGATTAAAAATTGAAGAGAAATACCTTGACATGGCTGAAAATAACTTGACAAATGCTTGATAGGGCTCCCGGTTGTCCAATGTTAGCAAAATAATCCATAAGGCTTGCTTATCTGATGGTTGAGACCAATCTTGAAGCTTCAAATGCATGAAATTGAAGCATTAAACCCGTTTCCCCCAAATTTTTGCTCCATAAAAGCTCTTGATCCTCCTCAATCTTTAGCCATCCCATGCTTAATCCTTGCAATTTGTTGAAGAATCCTTGCTAAAATGATTCCACGGGCCAAAAGGATGAAGAATCTTCAAGAAATTGTCAAGAAATGGAAGCTTGGGCTGAAGCTTTCATGGCTGCCCATGGACTGTTCACCTAGGGTTCAAGAGAGCTGAGGAATCCATGAATGTGGCTGAGAATCTCACTATTGCTGAGGATTTATGTTTGAAATGGATCAAGAGGAGTGCCAGAGCTGAGGAGAAGCAAGTTTGAAGCAGGGCAAGGCTGGAATCAGCCCGAAAATTGCGCCGCAATTTTCGGGGCTGCTTCTGGCTCCATGGCAGTGAAAAGCTTAAGCAACCATATGCTCATTCTAAAGGTCTTGAACTGAGGAATCATTTCCATGTGGTACTTGACCAAGAAACTCAGGGATAAGAGAGATATGAACTGATCTTCAGGGCTGAACTTCCATGAAACCTGCAGGAAACTCCAGGAAAGGGAAAGAGAAACCCCTCTTTTCAAAGTAACCACAGTTTGTTCCCAAACTAGGCCCGGTTAACCATCCTTTACCCTAGTTACCTTCAATTTTGCATAAAATTTGGTGACGTCCAATCATTTAAGCCCTTATCCGCCATATTTGACCTTGGATATCTCCAGATGTAGTCATTTGCTAATTGTAGTTGTCCTGCAGCACTCCACTAGTCACTGTCTTGTACCATTTTTGTCTGAAATTGGTTTTGAATTAGAAAAATAGGAGTGAAAATGGAAGAAAATAATGGATCAAAGACTGAAGCTCTGATGCCACTTGTCAGAGAGAGAACCAGGGAGAGAGAAAGAGGAGAGAGAAAGACTGCAGAGGAGAGAGAAAGACTGCAGGAAGAGAGAGAATAAGAGTGACGAGGAGAGAGAAAGACTAGAATTGGAGAGAGAAAGACAGGAAAGATGAAGAAGCCATGGAAGCTTAGAGCAAGAAGGGAGAGAAAGATTGTAAAATGTATTGATTTGCCAAAAGATGTGAAAATTTACAACTTCTCTCCTTATATACCAGTGTCAATGTGACATGGCATATTATTAGCATTCTAACTATTCCCAGCTTCTTACAATGACAATTTATGAGAATAGGACTACCAACAACTCCTAATGGCCTTAGCATGTGTCATTGACACTATCACCTCCAAAAATTACTATTTTTATAAATATTATTTCTAATAATAGCTATTTTAAGTAGTTCTTAAATTTTATTTGCATACACTTTACAGAATCTTAGAAAATAGGCTCCTAATATTAATTAATTTACAATATTCTCTTTCAATAAGAGTCATCCTCGAATTCTCAATACTACTCTTCATCTCTACTCTCAAAAGAGTTCACCAACTCATTATCATTCTCAAAGTCACAAAAAGAGTGGTCATTACTTGCACCATACACTCCTCTCCTCCTACTATTCTAGGAGAGACTCTCTCCAAGACATTCTTATTAGAATTATTTTGATCACATGGCAAAAATTTCAATGGAACTCCTCTATTCCTAGCTCTTCCAACTCCAACCTTTCCTTGCTTTTGTCAATGGGGTTCCTTAAAATTTTTCTAAAACTCAAAGACCTCCATGGTTAAAGCAAGTAGAGGCTAAAGAACATCAAAAGCATAAGTATTTCAAAAAACATGTATTTGGGAGGGAGGTTAAAGAACATCAAAAGCATCTAAGTATTTCAAAAAACATGTATTTGGGAGGGGGCATGCTTTCTTAAGCTTTTTTGGACTCAATTTTGGGTCCTCTAAAAGGTGCTCAAGAAGTATCACATTAAACTTATTGAAGTTTAGATATATATAATCTACTTCTCAAGACCTTCTTATTCATATATATGCTATGATAATGGATGTGAGAACTAAGAGATGTAGAAAAAGTGACCTAAACATTCTTTACTGTAAAATTTTAAGCTAATATTAGAATGTCTAGTATTAGTTGAGCATATCAACTAGAAATTTGTCAAACCTTCAAAATGTGGATTGTATTCATTGAGAGATATCTAATGATATATCATATAATAGTGTTCTAATATATAAGATTGATAGGGTTCACAATGGTCCCCATTCTTCCAAGGAGATGATGTCATCATACTTTTTAAAGGGCTCGGGGGCTCAAGCCCAAATTTGGGTCCAAAAAGGCATAACGGAATGAATACCATATTAGAGAATTTGAAGATTTTCCAAGTCCCACTTTCAAATAAGAGTTAAAGATTTAACTATGTGGCTAAATCTTAACCCATATTTGAAAGTGGGACTTGGGAAGGTGGCCTCTACACTATTTGGGGTAGATTCCACCTTCAAGTAAGGGAATAAGATTTGACCGTGTGGCCAAATATTAACTATATAAAAATTCCCAAAGTATACAAAAATTTTCAAATTTTCTAATATAGTGTTAATGGGGGTGGCATGCTGAAACCTCCCTCTCTAAAAGATATTTTTTCCCTTTTTAGTAAGCCCATAAGGCTTCAACGCCATAATAATTGACTTTATTTCTTTTATAAGACTATTTTCTTACCCTAAGGGTTTTGATCATAATCCTCTTTAGCCCCTTGCTCTAATGGCTCCAATTTCTCTCAAGCTTGACATGCTCCTCATCTAGTTTCGAGATGACTACTCTTGGCTTTAAATTAATCTAGACATGGTCTTAGCCTGTTGACAACACTGTCAACACTATAAATTATTCATTTAGAGTTGAAAAATGCTTTTAAACCCTCATAAAATCACTAAAATGTCCTATTTTTCTCATTGCAAAATTCCTTTGTCAATGGATATTGATAGTAATTTGATTTGAGTGCTATTCTTTTCACGATATCAATTTTGACACTATTGATCCTATTACTAGCTCTCTAGCTATTAAACAAATATGTGTAATGATGAAGCATCAAATTAAATAGTCATTGCATTATCCTAAATTATAATTTTTAACAAATGCAACATTTGAAAGCATTAATAATTCCCCATGGGCAAGAATATTTGGCCTAAATCCCAATTTCTTCATAACCTATCCTACAAGAAATCCATTGAAACTCTAAAGTATAAGCAATGTCTATATCCACAAAGACTTGGACCAAACCTCACATTTTATCCAAATTCTAGGTGAATTGGAAAATAAAATGATATCAAGTCAATTATAAAATTTAAAAGAGTCGAATTGGGTGGGCATAAGACTCCCTTATGCATTTAGAAGGACCCATTCATTGGTATATTTGTGGCAAATTGTCACCTTATCATGAAGAATAATGAAGTGTATCCCCAATGCATACCATATAGATACTTGGGTGAATTTTTTATTGAACATTTAATTTTTGCAAAATTTCTCCAAGTTCCTAAATGATGAGAAATAGTACTAGCTATATAAGCCTTTAATTGTGCTTATATTCCATTCTAAGTGAATTTTTTTTAATGAAGCAATTTACAAGATGCTCAGATGTTTTCTTTCAAAGATAAAAAGGCCCATGATGCTAGCACTAGATGGCATTGTGCTATAAGAGGGAAAGCGTGCTTAAAATGAAACATGATGGAAAACTAGTCATTTTTCAATCTAGACAAAAAGGACTAATCTATTGTCTCCTAACTAGACATACGGTGTTACTTTAGAGGGCCTTTGCAACAACCAATTTTCTAATTGATTGTTACAATGACATTAGGTTGGGTCATGTAAGATGAATGCCACACTATCCAATAGGAAACTTGTCTTAATGAACACATGAGCAAGGCATCTAATGCTAATAATATGAAATACATAGGGCTTTTTCATATTTTTCAATAAAAAGGCTGTATATATAAAAAATGGAGAGATAAAAGGAATCCTTACGTGTAAGGCATTGTTGGAGAATAAAGGGCCTATCATTAAAATCTTTTATCTTTTAAATGGTGTGTGCATGATATGGATACAACTACATTGGCATAATATCTAACTTTTCTTTGAAAACAACTTTGCGATTGTGAAACATTAGATCTAAGGTCAATGCAATAAATTTCACATGAAACAATACATTTTCTCTCATTCAAGTTCATATGTAAAGAATAATATAATTAAAAAGATAAGGAGGTGTTAAAGTTTTCAACAAGTAGATTTTAAATCATGTATTGTATTGCATATGTTAGAGGTGGATGTATGAGGATATCAAGACAAGAAGTTAAGTATTGCTCTCATATCGTGTACTAGAAAAACATATGTAGTAATGATAGGGATATGAAGTAGTGAGGTAGGGAAAGTCCTATTAAAAAAGTGAGAATATGCTTCAAATGCTTAAAGTGCCATAAGGACCATGGAATGCTCCCATATCCCCATGTATTTCAAAAGGGATGAAATTTCTCAAAATCGTTGGCTAAGTGGAATCAAGTAAAGGGACCATTTTCATGTATTAACTAGGTCTTTAAAATACTTTATGTAGTAGTATTGTATTTTGGTATATGATCATGCCAAATTTGTGGCATATAAGGTAATACATAGGAATTTGTGACGATCCATGACCCACCACTCTTTTGATCATATCTTTGTTCTATTCCATGTTGCATCTGAAGTCGATATCACATTGTTAACTTTCCTTATTAATGCAAAGTAAGCATGTATTCACTATAGCATGACTAATGGGCTCCATAGAACTATAATTTAAGGAGAAAAGTGAGTTAGGATTCTTCTAAGATATTCTAATGTTATCAATGAAAAGGAAATTCAATTAGTAAAATACTAGGTGATAATGAGATAGCTTGAAGAAGTTTATACTAGCCATACTAGCATGTAAGATAAGCTCATCATGGGGATGAAGCAAAACATGTATTTGATTGGTCACATGTGGAGCATTTTTCAAAACTTACGATCTGGATAAGAAGTGTTCATATGCACAAGTGACATATGATATTTTTGTTTTGAGGTTAAAGATTTTTTTTAAACAATATAGTAAATAGAGGAAATTCTTACTGCATCCTTAAAGTGATGCAATCAACTCTTCTAACCTAAAGCTCATAGTCACAAAAGAGACTTGACCTTTTATAAATACACATATAGTAACTTGTTTCTTGTGAGGTTCCTCCTCTAAAATCCTAGAAGAGTCCTAGTCAACCAAAAACCTAATATCCATAGGAAGCAACACCATTTAGTCTCTCCTCAAGAAATGTTGGAATAAGCTGTGCATGAGATTTCTAGTTCTACTTCATAGGGGAAGTGTGGGGATGATCACCCAAATAGTAGTCTAATGCCCACCTAAGAAGGGTCACTTTGGAACTAATCAAAGGTTATACACCCATTTATGTGGCAATGCATTCTTGCCTTTAGGAAATTAAGTCAACTCCCAAGTTGCCTTGTTTATTTAAGAGTCCATCTCTAATTGCATAGTCTTTTGCCACTTATGATTGTCATCCTTGGATATCACATATTCAAAGCATGAAGGCTCTCCACAATCTATTAGCGTGACATAATCAAGAGAGGAGTGTATTATTGTAGAGGTTGAGAGACTCTCATAGAATATCTTAATACTAGCTCAACCTAAGCATTTTGTTATACTAGTTCAAGCATGCACTTCATATAGTCCTTATCCATCCTCCTAAAACACCAATTTGCATATCTCAACAATCTTCATGGTTGCTTATACATATTTTCTTCATTAAAAATTCACATCATGGATATGTACTATCTTTTTGGAATTTAGATCTTGTAAGTGGTATCCTATCTGTCTTGAGTTTCCATATCCAAGAGGAATGTACTTTTCATGACCTAGGATCGAGCTTGCTCCTTTTATCCTTAGATATGTGCATATACACCTCATAGCCAAACACATACAAATGCTCATAGGAGGGTTCCTCCCCAACCATGCCTCTTTAGGGGCTTTTGTATCCAATGGCTTACTAGGCAATTTGTTGATCAAATGAACGATTGTTTTGATAGCTTTAGCCTAAAATCCATATGGAAGACATGAACTTGATAGCATGTGCTAACTCCTTTTTTGTATGATCCTATTCATCTTCTTCACAACCCATTCTAAGCTGAGTTATCTAGAGTAGTTAGCTCCCTCTTTGTACCCTACATATCTAAAGGTTCTAAAATGCATGAGAAGTGTATTCTTATCAACATACATGCATTTGAGTATCTTTCTTGAGTGATTTTGTGGATATACTAATAACTTTTAAATGAATGGGATAGACCCATACTTCCCATGTAGCATCATCAATAAAGATGACAAATTTTGATGGTTCTCCTAGCAACATGGTAGATATAAGTCCACACACATCAACTATGAACTAACTCCAATGATTCAAACTTCTTCTTACATGTGTGTGTGTGTGTGTGTGTGTGTGTGTGTGTGTGTGTGTGTGTGTGTGTGTGTGTGTGTGTGTGTGTGTGTGTGTGTGTGTGTGTGTGTGTGTGTGTGTGTGTGTGTGTGTGTGTGTGTGTGTGTGTGTGTGTGTGTGTGTGTGTGTGTGTGTGTGTGTGTGTGTGTGTGTGTGTGTGTGTGTGTGTGTGTGTGTGTGTGTGTGTGTGTGTGTGTGTGTGTGTGTGTGTGTGTGTGTGTGTGTGTGTGTGTGTGTGTGTGTGTGTGTGTGTGTGTGTGTGTGTGTGTGTGTGTGTGTGTGTGTGTGTGTGTGTGTGTGTGTGTGTGTGTGTGTGTGTGTGTGTGTGTGTGTGTGTGTGTGTGTGTGTGTGTGTGTGTGTGTGTGTGTGTGTGTGTGTGTGTGTGTGTGTGTGATATAAAATCTTAAACAAAAGAATTGAGTTGTACTCACCTAGGAAACCCAAGAAGTAAGGTTGATAGTCATCCAATTGCTTCTCATAACTATCACCATTCAGATCCCATGGAATGCATGGGTTTAGATAGTTAAGTTGCTTCTAGGTTCACCCTATAAGAGATCCTCTAGCTTGACCTACAAGGATTCCATGGAACACATGGGTTTAGACATTAGGCTACTTAGGCCTACCTCATAGGGGAGCCTCAAGCTTAACCTGTGAGGATTGACCTAAGGTTTCTAATGACTCAACTATAGTTGCTAACAACAAGCGTTCTAGCATCAAGTTAATAAGGCCACTATTGGATGATCAATCATAATGCAAAGGGGCAAAGCACCAATTCAATAAGAATGAGAAATGAGGGAGAGTAGAATGTTGACCCCTCTACCCATGAGGCATAGTATTGCATTGTCCCCCTAAAACAATGATATGACAAGATCTAAGACTTGGACCATAAGAATCCTTTTTTCATCTCTAATCCTATTCATTGAAAAGCTATTCGACTAATCAAATCCACTCAACATAGGGCAACTCTCCTTGGGAAAGTCGTATTCCCACTTCCCAGGCACATAGCCAAAAACATATTTAGTTTTCTAATTAGTGTCCTAACATGTAGTAGTTTGGAGATTCAAAAATCAACTTTCTTAATTAACCCTTTAGGAAAGTTGGTTTCATACCTTTAGATCATGTACACAAAAACAAGTGAAAACAGTTGCAAATATACATGTAAATCTATACCTTGTTAGGTCTTCCAATGCCCACTAATGTTAGGTTTGGAAGGTTTCTATCACCATCTTAGGACTAGTATGAGAGTCTCTAGAGTCTCCCTGAATCTCGCTTCCATAGGAGTGAACCTTACCCCCAAGGTGGCCTTTTTACCAGTCAACCTTTGGCTAATGTATCGAGTAGTGCCCTTATCTTTATGGGAAATTCCCCAATGAAACCATGGAGGTGGTCCATATCTCATTTGAACTAATCATAGGTCTCAAAATGAGCACAAATATCCCTCAATGAGTTTTTCTTATTATATGCATCAATCACAAGCAAAATCATAAAGGAGACATTCCCAAACAATGCATACACTCCTTTCCTTTCAATAACCAAATTTAACTAAAGCAACCCTTTTAAACATGAATAAAGTAACTAAATATAAACTAAATAAATCAAACCCAATTATCATGGCTTAGTATGGTATGGTCCATCTACTAATTCCATCCTTGAATTCCACTATCATAGTGTCTTCCTTGATTTCTCTAGAATTGGCTTCTCTAATGACCTCCTATCCTTCAGAGATCTCATAGGGACCACCATTTGGAGTAAGTTTGATAGAGCTACACAATATGGAAAAGGGAGAAAAAGCTAAGTAGACTTTAGCAGAGTTTTTGTGTGATTATAGAGAAGAGAGAAAAAGCTTGGTAGATTTTGGCACAGTCTCTATATGATTGTGGAGAAGTGTGGAAAAGCTTGACGGATTTTGGCAGAGCTTTCGCACCATGTGGAGAAGAGGGAAAGAGCTCATGGCAAGGCTCTCATGTGATTGTAGAAGAGAGAAAAAAAAAAGCTGAGAGAGAGATGCTTTCTCTAGCTTTGCCTATATCTGTAGGATAATGACTTCTCTAAGAGATTTGTGGGTCTCTATATGATACCCTCCTTCCCTTTATATACTAGTTTTTTTTGGGAGGGTGGGGGGAGGGCCGGGATAGGTAGGGAAGGGGGGTTTGCTTTTAGTATTTGCAACTTACATCATGATGATTATAAGGGAGTACGCTTTTCCTCTAAATGTAAAAGCAAGATAATTCGAGTGTTTTTTGAGAGATTTTACTCAAATTTGAGAGTGTTGACATTTTTATGAATTTAAGAGTTTAAAAAAAAGAGCAAAAACATAGGTCTTTCACACTCACATGTAGCTTGCATATACAAGTTTTTGCCAATTGGAAAAGACATAAATTATTTGAAAAGAGAGAAAGATTGCTTGCGCACTATGCACTTAAACACACTTATGACTTGAAACTAAGGAAAACATGTGATTTATGCTTAAGATAGTCAATAGAAAAACATTGGACAAACCATAGAAAGTTGATTGGGCAATGAATGATAAGAATTAGGGAGCAAAAATAGGGATGGAAAGGAGATACAAAGACTACCGAAATCATTGTAGAGAAGATCTAGGATATAAAAACTTTTGAGTAGGTGTATGCACTTGAGAAGCTGATTTGAGGTTCCGTTCCTCGACAACAAACATAGATACTAGTCTTAATAGGCCAATTGATATCGAGAACACCCCTATCTACCATATGACCTTATAAACCAAGTCATTCAACTAGTCAACTCAAAGATCATGGCACCATACTTAGCATAATGGATAGAATTGAAAACTTACGAGGAGCCTTAGATCATTTCCAGGCTACCATTAACACCTTCTAGTATGCCACTTACTTTCATGTCTCTAATACAAACCCTAAAATCATGGAATGGAAGCTCATAGAGCTATAAAACCAAGGCGCAAAAATCCTAATCGATTCATAGACATCAACAATGACACAAACAATAGCTTGCAAACATACAAGCATAGATGGATAGAAATCAAATGATGCTATTGAGAATACAAGAGTTATAGGATCCTCACAATACTCATTATCGAATCTCTGCAAAAATACTTATTTGATAACACATACATGCTTTAATTAGGAACTCACATCACTCAAACTCTCTTAACTAGGATATAGAATACACCAAGAACTAAGGATCAAGCAAAGATCCCTATTGTAGCCAAGCAATTGGACAAGTATAATGCTAATGATGACCCATATGGCTTCATTGAATAGTTTGAGTAAGTCTACAAAGTGAAGAGCCTTACGGCTGACACTAAGCAAGTGCAAGCATTCAAATTGTATTTAAGAGAAAAGGGATGAACTTGGTTCACTGGGCTTGATGCCATCAAAAAATCCTTGTTCATATTTCTAAAATACCTCTTCATAAAGCGATTTGAAAAATTTGGCTATGATGGTAACCTCATCATTTGGATAATGAATATTGAGCAACAATAAGAGAAAAGCATGTGAGAGTATGTCTCAAAAGTGTGAAGTCTTTGTAAATGAATCCTAGTTTGCAAAAAGACCCAACCAAGGGTATGACTAAAACATTCATCAAGGGTATACAAGATGAAAGAATCTACAAAATTATGGCAAGAAACTCGATTCTTAGCTACTTTAGTATCACTAATTTACTAGATGAGACTCTCTATATCGATTATTTGCAGAAGGAAAAAAGTAGGAATAAGAAATCCATAGGTAACTACTAGGATCCTCAACTAAACCTAGGTGAGGTTGAGATGGATGACATGAAAGACCTTGTGGAAAATGTAAAGAAGCAATAGAAGATCTTTTGAATATGCTTAAACCTTGAAGTTGTCCCATCCTTATGGTCAAAATGTACAATACATACATTGTGGTAGAGACCATATCCCTTCAAAGTGCTCATGGCTCGCACACACTTGCACTATCTATGGAGTCATCCAACATCAAGTCTATTATTGTAAAGCTCATTTTCCTTACCATCTTCCCAAGAGCAGAGACAATAACATAGAGAGCTAAAATCAATCCCTCAAGAAAGCTAGTAACAATGATGATGTTAGTATCAGGATGAGGGCATGTAATGATCAGCCCATAGGAGACAATATCTTGTTGGAATTATGGATAACCAAGACATGTGTCCTCACATTGTCTAAAAACCAAGAGCATTCTAAAGAGAACATAGACCAATGGTTCCCTAAGTGTAGAATCACTCACATGCATCACGATTGACCAAGATAGAAAGTTGATAGTGGCAAGGAAATCATACCCTTGGTACCCTTGAGTCTTTGCATTGTTGAAATGATTAAAGATGAAAAGTTCATTCCAATTCTAGTTAATGCTATCACTTGAGCACAAACCAAAGAAAGGTGGTGTTAGCATTGAGGTAACCAACAATGGTAAATGGATCAAAAATAGAAAAAAAAGTTTAAGAAAAGGTGAAAGCATGCTGACATTAAGTTGAAAAGTGAAGGCCTCTAACCACTTTTCAATGCACTCAACACTATACATGTTTCTAGTTCAGAGAGTGTAACAAGAGTACCCCATATTGAGATTTGCTATAGAAAAAGGAGAGTACTATAATCTCAAGGATTAGTTAGCCATCATTGATAAGGTCAAGGAATGGGTTAAGGTAGAATAGGAGGAACTACTTGTAGAGCTAGCTATGTAGACCATCAGCCTTTCCAACTTCTCTCATACATCACATGTACATATCCCTACTAAATTCCCAAACCTTGGAGAATATACCCCTAATCCACCTTACTTTGTCCAACACATGCAGGAATAAGATAATGTGACTAATCACAATACATGGCATCTATATTTCAAGTATTGTGAGATTGAACCTAGCCTTGTCTCAAACTTGCAACTACACAATACAAGGCATCTATATTTCAAGTATTGTGAGATTGAACCTAGCCTTATCTCAAACTTGCAACTACAAACATATGGATTTGCATAGGAATCTTGATGAAAGGAAGCCTTATCACATGATAGGCCTTCAAAAATTGGATGGATGGAATAGAACTCACAAAATCACCTCATAGCCAAAAACCTAGCTTCTCAACCTCTCTAACTCTAGGAGCCTTAGGGGTGAACATCTTTTAGAAAGGAGCAAAGTGTCATCTTGTCCTCTTGGTAGAAGCCATTAGTGACTATAAGACATGAAATTATTAATAAAGAATGTGCTCTATGCATGGGGAAACCCACCTATCTAATTAGTATATTTCAATTCCACTATTTGCTAGTGGATTCAAAGTCCACCCATAGGGTGTACTTAAAGACTAGCTAGTCAAATTTCTCAAACTATAATTCTCTGTTAACTTTGGTTGACTACAAATTGTTTCTCAGACATCCTTTGATGCACAATGCATGACTTATTGAAAATTTGGGCAATGATCTAGTCTTTCTCAAAACAAGAAGCATTACAAGTCAAAATGGATACTTTGAGAACTTCTTTAATCGATCTTGATACAATCTCTAGCACGTTATGTGGAGATATCAACTACCCTTCTGCCTAGCAACCCTCACTAGATAGCCCCAAGGATGAGCGAGATTGGATGCATATACTAACTACTCTTGTATTTTCCTTCTACCTAGCAAACCCCCCCCCCCCCCCACATCGGATACATGCCATGCCCCAAGGATGAGCAAGATTGGATGCATATACTTGCTATGCTTGTATTTTCATTTAAGAAGGAACTAAAATATGGGGAGGCATACAAACACATGAGTTAGGAGCACAAGACAACCCACAATATAGATTATCAATTCTCAAATCAATTGTGTCTTAATGCCTCTATTCATGTGGCCCCAAAATCAGTGCCACCAGTTGTACCAATAGCTATCCCATTCCCATGAATAGCATTGAACTACTTAAAATATTGAGTCAATGATTATCGTGCTTCTAGGATAAGCCAGAAGCAAATATCCTATTTTTTAATGAACTACTCAATGGACCTAATTGTTAATGGACAAACCTCCATTAAGTCTTGTTTGATTACTATAAAAATCTCTTCATCTCCTTAATATGCAAGAGCAATGTGTGGATGTCAAGGAGGAAAGGGAACCAAAGGAGGAATTAGTGTCACCAACCATATCAGTAGCTATCCCATTTCCAACAACCATATCAATGTGTAGCCCCAAGCACTCTCAGATGGAAGGTTTTCTTATAGATGTGAGTGTAGTCAGACTCAAATTGGAGTTGAAATGGATAGAAAATCTAAAAGTAGTCAATTACAAATGAACGAGATATTGGTCCTCAAAGTTGATTCCCATTTTGAAAGTACTAATAAAATAGACATAGCCTTTAATGCTCAACCCACAAAAGGTATTAATTCAAAAATGGACAAGAGTGATCATTCTGACCTCAAAATTCCACCACTTTTATAAAGTTTCATAAAGCTAAACCAAAACTCTTGGCCCACCTTAATTAAAAGCACCTCAAGAACATCTCAACAGAGAACAAATTTGAAACCAAAGTCACAAAAAAACACAATCTCTCCCAAGGAAATTTATAAAATACAAACAAGGAGATGAATTCATTGTCTTTATTGATGCCAAGAGAGAAGGGCAGTCCAGCGGATCCATTGAGGGCACAATGAAGGTAAAGAAGGTAAAACTTGCTGAGATAGGGAACCTCCAAAACCAATTTATATCATCAAGGCTCTTAGTGCTTGAGGAAAAAGAATGTCTCATTAATCTACTTAAGGAATACTACGATGTGTTTGCATAGACTACCTTGATCTCAAGGGCACACCATCTCAAGTGCCAATGCATACAATGCCACTTAAACATGATGTGAAGCTTATGAAAAGAAGACCTTATCCCATGAATCCTCCTCATTATGTGCATCATGTTTGTGAGAGCTAGAAAAGTTGTAAAAAGTAGGGAATCTTTTATGAGATTGAAAATACAAACTGGGTATCACCCATTATTATGGTACTCAAGAAGAATAGAAATATATACATATCAACTACAAAAGGCTCAATGCCACAACTAAGTGAGACCATTATCCACTATCATACACTAATCACATGATTAAATGAGTGGCAGGTAAGGTAGCTTATAGCTTCTTGCATAGTTTTTTTGGTTACAATTTTAGTTTGGCATTGAATAGGGAGTTGCCTAAGTTGTCATACCGTTTGGTCCAACAAACACACCAATCGCTTTCCAACATCTTTTGTGCACCATCTTCAAAGTTATTTTGAAATGATGGCTCAAGGTGTTCATGGATGATCTTTGTGTCCACTCTAGGTAGGAGGAGCACCTTGAGAAGTTTCACTTGGTCTTTGAAAGGCATCAGTAACATCATCTTAGGAGGTATAGTATCAAGAGAGGGAAAATAGGCAGAGAGAAAAAACAAAGAACCCCAATCCTAGAAAGAGCATGACATGAAAAATAAGAAATAAATGGAAGAAGAGAAATTGGGATCAACCTCAAGAGACTTTGATGATGGGGACACCGAAGGGTAGTGGTTGATAGTCTATGCTACTTGAACAAGATCTAAGAAGGAGTTGAAGAAGCTAGAAGCTAGGATGAAGCAAAGCCACTAGGAGTATGAAAGGGTAGCACATGAATCTTTCAAGAAAGAAATGCCCAAAAAAGATGAGTCCATTTCAAAATAAGTAGCATAAATACTAGGCAAAAGATGGGAGAGTGGTTCTAAGAAGGGGAATGGGAAAGCAATAGAAGAACCACAACTAGCTAGCTCAATAACCTTCCACAAACTTATGAAAAAATTAGGGGAAACATAGACACAGATGATTGAGCTTACCAAAGCAAAACCAACACGAGAAGTCATCACTACAACCCAAGAGAAAAGATAATGCCTCGTCGAATCCACAAAGAACACAAGAGAATCCTACAAGACAAAACAAAGTAAGTGGATTAGGAGCCTTGAATTGGCTATGTGAAGAGCTCAAAAGGGACAAAGCATATGTGATCAAGGGGAAAACATAGCCTCAAGATAGGCTAGATGAGACTCAAGAAGCTTATAGGACATTCATTGTGCAATTAGACCAACAAGTACCACAGGAGCTCCATGTATAACTCAAAGAGTGTGACTTAGAAGTTAAGGCTAGGGAGGAAGAAGCAGAAGAGTTACAAAAACAATTCCTAGAGATCAATGGCCAATTGATGAATGTCAAACTCTAGCTTGCTCAAGAGAAGGCAAAGACAGCCATGAGTGTCAATAGGTATATGGTCAATGGAAGGCTACATATATAAGCTTACAAGACACCATAGCTACTAGCCTAACAAGAAGTATTGGCTTAGTGGAGAATGAGACTTAGAGACTTTATGAAGGAAGGTATGGAAGTTTATAGTTATATCATGGTTAAGCAACATGAACTCTTTAGGGAAGCTGCATTACCAACTCACACTCCATTGATAGATCATCTTAAGGAGTATTGAGATGTCAAGCTCCACATGAGTTGGCATCCACTGCACACCTTAGTGATATGGCAAGACTTAACTCATTGGCATGCTACGTGACCAACATGGAGGATATGCTAGTGACCCTATAGTTGTTGGACTACACCCACATAGTCCACTCTTGGTTATGGCACACTCATTGTACCATCTCATCTATCCTTAGCAGGCCTACAATTAGTGACCCATGTACATATGTTCTAATACTTTCATATTAGTCCTTTATCATGTGATAATCTAAGTTCTTTTGTGTGGAAGAAGAAGAATTCAGCCCTACTTCTTTTATCATGTGATATGCTAAGTTGACGAGTTTCCATCCCCTAATCACTCTCAATGTGTGGCTGTAGAGACCATGTGTTTGGACCTACATGCATGGAATATTGAACTTCATATGCATGGATTTTTATGATATTTTTGGGATGCATGGTATTCATGACTGGAATAATATGTTACCTATTCCTCTAAACGAGTGGTTGGAGTTTCTCAATCATTGTTAAGAGTTCGATGTCAGATATGGGAACACCTTGCTCGCGAACTAGGGCACTCGTCTCACTAGTCTTCTAGCCACAATCATTTGTAAGTGTTGAGGTCCAGTTGTACTAAAGTCTCTTACCATTTTCTCTACGATCTTTTGTACCTCTTCAACATTAGCTCTGCATGTGCCTCTTAGCATCTCATGATAATGTGTACCTCGATGGTGGATGAAAAGTCTTGACATTGTACTTTTGCTAACATCAAATTATTCGTTGATTTATACTAACTGATATTAATAAACTTTGTAATTAATACTATTGAGATATTTGCAATCACACCTACTTCAGTCTCTTTAGATGGAGCAATGAGGGCTCAGGACAAGAATCCCATAAGCACAATAGGAGGATGTACTGCCTAGACTTTCCTATAAAGCATTGTACTTGCCTTTCATTTTCATGGAATATGTGATTCTACTTTTGTCCTTTCAATTAAGTGACTGTGAGTCATTGTCCAACCACACAAGTCTGTGTTTATGAGTCCAAGTCTCAATCTTAGAACCTAATTCACTTGTGTGACATTCTACCTTCAACTCTATGTCTTCATGAGTTCACTCCATACCTTCAAGCCGCCATAGCCATGCTAAGATCCCTGCATTTCAACATGGTATCAGAGCCATGGTGAGGATGGCATTAATCCTCCGGCTCCTTCCACTTCTATCTAGCTCAACCTGAGCTCATGACTTCATGATCAACTCCATTTTCACCTCCAACTTCACTTAAGCCTCTTGTCTGCCATAGCTAAATAGCACATACCTCTGTTGGAGCTTCTTGATCTCCTCATCTAGGCCATAACTCTTGAAGCTTTCTTCTAGATATATCTCCCCCAGGTCAGGGTGCAACCCTTCATCATGTCAATCCCTGACATTATCATCTTACTGCTTCAGCATTGTCATCTAAGCAGTCCGTTGCATGTTTTGCACCACCTCTGCGTCATACAGTCTACGTCGAACATACAATTCACAATGTTGATGTTTATCATGGGGCATCCAAAGCCTAGGATATGAGCTATCCTCTCACCAAATATTAGCTCAAATCGCTATCAAATTGAGCTACTATTGTCATTTTTATTAGACGGGTCTAAAACCCTAACACAGTCCTCCATAGCCAAAAGTACTCAAGCTTATCCATTACTTCATTTTCTCTCCCTTAACACTTAAATCAGTCCATTGCCACTCTGATGTGACTGAATACTAAAGTTCCAACACATACTCTCACATCAAATCATTGAGGAGAGGAGTTCTTGGCAAATTTGCAAGCATTTCAAGAAGAGTCAAGTATAGTGTCTCTTGACACTTATCTAATGACTCTTGTCACTCATGTCAGCTTTGGCTTACATCATATCCAAGATTTTTTGGGCTACTCTAGGATCAAATCAAGGAGGGGAATACAACATTCAAGATCATTGAAGTTCTTGAAGATCTATTGAAGATTTTCCAAGCATCTGGCTCCACAAGTATCCCTTGATACTAGTCACTTAGTGCTTTTTGGGCACTTATGCTTGTTAGCACACTCAAGATCATTTCTTCTACTATTGAAATCTGAGAATTTTGGAGCTGATTTGCTACTATTCTTGGAACTCCAACATGGGCAAGGACTCTCCGACAATTCACTTTAAGGGGGTCGGGTTTCACACCTGTTAGCAGACCCGCATCAAGCTTATCCTAATGAAGAAGGGTCTCTGGGCCATCACAAGTGGCAAAGAAAAGAAGCCTCATGATGCGGACTTGACAATCACTTGGCAAAAGAATGATGATAAGGTTCATGCCATTATCAAACTAGAGCTAGATGACAGCTATATCCACCATGTGGATAACTATGATACTTCACATGATACATGGAAGAGACTTGACACTTTGTTTGGTGCACAATCTAAGTCATAAAAGTATGGTCTCTTGATTGAAATTTTCAAGCTTGACATGAAGTCCATCACATCACTTGCCACATATCTAAATTACATGGAAGAACTTCTAACCTAGCTTACAGGAATCAACATTAAAATGGAAAAAGATGTTTGCATTAGTGTTCTGCTTAAAAGTTTGGCTCATGAGCTTTAATAATGTATCAACAACCTTAATTAATATGCCAAACCCTAAGCTTGTTGATATCCAGGCATCACTGTTAGAGAAGGAAAAGAAGCTAAAAACTAAGGAAGAATCAAGCACATCTAGAGATGAATAAGCATTATATGTTGGCAACAGGTACAAAGCCAAGAAGGACCGGCTTTTCTGTGATTTTTGCAAAAGGACCGGACACACCGAGAAGTTCTGTCGTGCTAGAAAGAGGTCCCAAAAGGCCTATCTAGTTGCTATTAAAGAAGAAGAAGACAATGGAGCAAAATAAGAAGAAGAAGAAGACCACCAAGAGAAGGACAAACCTCATCAATCCTTCTATTCTGATAGAATTTTTTAGCCTTGTATTGCCTAGCCCTAATGCTTCTGACATAAGCTTGTAAACTCCTCATGTAGCCTTGTACTACAACCTCTGTAGACTTCGTGAGGCCTTTGTTATAGCCTCTAGATATCCACCATGTTTGTGATACCCACACAGCCTTTTTTGTGATATCCTCTAGTGTTTTGCCATGTTTATGGTGTGCCCACACTTTACAGGTGTTGCTTTCACTAAAGTCTCTACACACTTTGTACTTCTGGTTGTGATTGAGGAGGGGTGTTGAGATATTTGCAATCACACCTACTTTAGTCTCTTTAGATGGAGTAGTGAGGGCTTAGGACACGAATCCCATAAGTATAGTAGGAGGATGTACTCCTTCAAGCCGCCATAGCCATGCTAAGATCCATGCATTTCAACAAATACAAATTAATTTTAACTAACCACTTGATTTATATTATTATACATTATTTACTGACTAGATAATTAAAATATTATTTATTAACTGACTCACAATTTAATACTAATAAATTTACTAATGTATATATTAACTAATTAGAGAGAGAGAGAGAGAGAGAGAGAGAGAGTGTGTGTGTGTGTGTGTGTGTGTGCACACATAGAGAGTGATATGCATATTCTTTTCCATTGGAAAGGGGTTGCCAACAACCCCTTCTTTGATGAAGAATGATTCCACAAGTTCCCTCTCCCAAACAAAGGAGGTTGCATGAAATTCTTTTTCACCAAACAAGGATTGGTAGCTCCTTCTCGATTTTAAAAAAAAAATCACGGGTCCTTTGAGAGTAGAAATATGGGACTTGTGGGATTTCTCTTCGCTAGGAAGGGGTTGTCGACAACTCCCACTCGGGTTTTGCTCTCTAACTCTCTCTCATCCAAGAGACGAAGAATTGGTATGGTGGATTTTTTTTTCATCGAGAAGAGGTGGCTAGCTATCTCAAATGGGAAAAATAGCCACAAGTTGCCATTTGAGAAGGGGTTGCGGCGAAAAAAAGGGCCATGTGGACTTATGGCTTCATTCTTCGCCCGACAAGGGGCTACCTACGACCCCTTCTCGGTGAGAAAAAAATAGCACATATCACATGCTCTCTCTCTCTCTCTCTCTCTCTCTCTCTCTCTCTCTTACTTTTTTACTCTTTATCCCCTCTAATTTTTCTAATAAAGTCATAAGTCTCTTCTCAAACTTGTGACTTGCTTTTCCACTCAAGAAGGGATGTTGACGACTCCTTTTTGGGTAAAAAATAAAGCCACAAGTGGACTTGTGATTTTTTTTCACCCGAGAAAGGGCAGCCGATGGTGACCCCTTCTTGGAGATAAAAAATAGTACATATTGCATGCTCTCTCTCCCCCTCTCTCTCATCACTCTTTTACTCTCTCTCTCCCCATTTTCTCACACATACACATACACACACACACACACACACTCTCTCTCTCTCTCTCTCTCTCTCTCTCTCTCTCTCTCTCTCTCTCTCTCTCTCTCTCTCTCTCTCTCTTGTTTGTAATACAAAAATATTCGTGCGAGTACTCTAGGTTTGATAGAACTTGTATTACATTGGATTATGACATGTGTAGCAACAAATAGTTCGCTCTTTACTTGTAAATAGTTCTCTCACTCTCTCTCTCTCTCATAATACAAAATAATTTTTGCAAGCAATCTGGATTAGATTTGTATTATATTAATCTCTAGCAAGTGCACTATTGTTCCACAATTGAGAGACAACAATAGTAAAAGATTATCATAAATTTGATTATAGCTAACCAAGTGAGGTATGTTAGTATCTTCTCAACAAAATAAAATGCATTTTCTCTAAAAATTAGCATATTCATTGCTATGCTAGTCATACTATGAGTGACTTTGAAAAAGTTTTTTTACTTCTAAATATGAGATGCAAGTTGTCTTCATTAAGCATGGGGTCGGTGTATAAATATGTTTACATTTGCATCCATTCCAAACACTCACTAAACACTTTTTTTGATACATGACTTTACCAACATCATTAAACATTGGTTAAAAAATAAAAACTCGTTATTAAAGCTTGCACATTTGTGATTTATTTATGGTGGTGGCAAGAGGGGATATTGATTGGTGAAAACAAGTATAAATTTGATACTTAATCAATATGCTTAATGTGTGTGTGTGTGTGTGTGTGTGTGTGTGTGTGTGTGTGTGTGTGAGCATCATCTTGATCTCTCATTGTGCATGTCTTTGTTAGCTTGACATCATGTTGTTGTAATATTAATATTCATAAGCTATAAAATATAGTTATACTTCTTTGAACTAAGCATATGTGTATACATGTGTGTGTGCATATGTTAGGACTTCCAATATACACACACAATTACATGTATACATACAGATGTATATATATTAATAAGAGAGAGAGGGAGAGAAAGAGACATTTTTAGTAACAATAGTTTTTGAATAAGAGAGAGAGATAGAAACAAGTTCTTAATGAGACACATACACGTGTGCACACATACACACATACATACACACAAAGAGAACAATCAAGGTAGGTTTGCCTACTGTATGTTAAAGAACTAAAGACATGGCTTTAAAATTTATTGCTCGTAAAAACTCTAATATACCTTAAGTAATTTATCAATGGTTCGCCTACTAGTCTTTAAATTAAAAAATATATTCTAAATATTTAAAATGTAAGGAATTTCTATTGAAAGGATACTATGACTCAATGGAGAAGAGAGGAAGGAGAGAAATAGAAAAATAACTTTTGGATGAGGGAGAGAGATGAGATTAAAACAATTATTGATGAGAGATAAGAGAGAGGTGTCTTTTTCAAAATAGTTGATAAGAAAAAAGAGAAAGAAATATGAAAAGTAGTTTGGATAGAGAGGTACCTTTTTAAAATTAATGTAAAAGAGGCCCAAAAGTAGAATCATAGTATTATAGGAGAGAGTGCTAGAAAGTTTTTAATCCAAAGAAGGGGGCGCCCCCTTCTTTGGATTAAAAACTTTCTAGCACTCTCTCCTATAATACTACCTTAGACCCTCTCCTACATTAATAACCTTGGATCTTTATCCACACACACACACACACACACACTCTCTCTCTCTCTCTCTCTCTCTCTCTCTCTCTCTCTCTCTACTACAATATTATCTTTAGGCTTTTCCTACACATTAATAGCTTTGGATTTTTACCAAAATACATACACACAAAATCTCTCTCTCACTCTCTCTATGGCTTAAAAAAAATCTAGCAACTTTCTCATATAATACCACAATACTATCTTTGGGCTTCTACTATATTAATAGCTTTAGACCTTTATCAAAATACACATACACACACACTCTCTCTCTCTCTATGTGTGTGTGTGTGTGACTTTAAAAAAATCCAACAATTTTCTCTTACAATACTACATTTAGGTCTTTCTTATATATTAATAGGTTTGGATCTTTATCAACACACACACACACATATGTATACTCTCTCTCTCTCTCTCTCTCTCTCTCTCTCTTAAAACAATTCTAGCAACTCTCTCTTATAATACTACAATATTATCTTTGGGCTTCTTCTACATTAATTGCTTTGGATCTTTATCAATACACACACACACACACACTCTCTCTCTCTCTCTCTCTCTCTCTCTCTCTTTCTCTCTCTCCCCAACTTGTGGATCAAATTTCTCTATTTAAAAGTTTTTTGCCTAAGTACAATTAGACTAAAAAGTCACATTTTGAATATAATTTCAATAGTATAATTCTTTTAAAAATCTTTGATAAGGTCTTTATTTTTCCAAATACACAATGCAAAGACAAGAACCATTACACATTATGTTAATTGTAGTTTTCTATGTTAGGAGGAAAAAATTTCCCAAGAAAGAGGGTTACTTTTTGTTCATAAGGTCCAAGCATTTAAATATAGTTAGTTCACAAAGTCTCAATCCACTACGTCTCATATTAAAACATATTATAAATAGACACATAATATGATATTCTCAACTAGTAATTATTTTTAATCTCTTCTCTTTGTTATAAGATCCCAGATACACGCTCAACCTTCTTATATACTTAAAAGATATATGGTGAATATTATGCTGGCGCAAAGAGAGAACAAATGAGAGAAAAGAAAGATGTAGAGAGAAAGAGAGAGAGATAGAGAGATTGACAACACATTAGGGACTTGAAGATGGGCCAGTTCCCTCCCCCCCTTGTGAAGTTATATTATTAACAAGGAGCAAGCTCCTGCATTACATATAAACCAGTTCTTAACTTGTAGATCTTGGGAACAAGATCACGGTTCCTTGCATGGTATACAACCGGCTAACACTTGCACAACTTGGAAGTTGGCACCTTTTGATCCTTCTTGAGTCTCTCCTTCTCTCCTACACAATATGTGTAGGGATTTCCTCTTGAAGCTTGATTTCAGTAGAGCTTCTACAACACTTGCACCTTCTCTTCTACGCATTATGTGTAGGGATCTCCTCTTGGAACTTGATTTCAGCAGAGCTTCTGCAGCACTTGCACCTTCTCTCCTCCTCTTGCATGCATGCAAAGTGATGCTTCCTTCACCTCCTCCACACCCAAGGACAGTCTCCCTTTTATAGGCCCCAAGGGCTTCTCTTCTTGGAGAGAGACTTGAGTACCAAGATTGGAAAAGTTGATCTTCATGGAAGATGTGGCTATTCCTAGACCTACTTTGTGTCAAGATTGTGGGAGAGAAGGAAGGAGTCTCACTTGTAGCTTTCTTGCTTGCACAATGGGGGAATACACACAAGGGTGGAGGCTGAAAACAGTTTTCCTCTTCTTAGTTGTGTAAGCCAAAAAGAACTCAAGTACAAAGAAATAGAAGAACCCTATATATGGGTCTCAAACCAAACT